>NW_022148625.1:0-15282 GCF_901933205.1 Camarhynchus parvulus | reverse complement strand
AATTCCCAAAAACCCCCAAAATCAACCAAAAAATCGCTAAAAACTCCTCAAAAAAATCTCAAAAAAATTCCCCCAAAATAGCAAAAAATCTGCATTGTGCGATGACGTCATCGCGCGGCAATGACGTCACCCCGCGCATTGACGTCACCAATCCGATCCAAACGCCTCCAAAACCCCCAAAACGCCGCGAGGGGCGGAAATGACGTCACGCCTGTCGCGACAGCGGCGATAGCAGCGTCTTTCCCGCCCTTTCTCTGTCGCCATGGCGACGGTCCTCCAGCGCCGCCCGCCCCAAAATGGCGGCGCCCCCAAGATGGCCGCTCCGCCCTGCGCGCCCTTGGCGCCTCTATGGTTGTGCGCGCGCCGCGCCGCCTCAGCCAATAGCAGCGCCCGGCGGGCGGGGCCAACCCGAGTATTGACCAATCATAAAGAGAAACGTCATAAAAGGGGCGTAGCCTACAACGCCCCTGACCCCGGGAAGGCGGGACGGGAACTCAACCGTGAGGCGGCGACCAATCAGAAGCGCGCGGGGGCGGGATTAAGGAGGGTTTGACCAATAGGCGCGCGAGGGCGGAAAGCGCCGGCCAATGGGAGCGCGGGGTAGGCGTGGCTTAGAGCTGGGCGCTCTCCGGCCGCCGCCGCGTGAGTTCGGCGTGGGGGGGGAGGGGCGGCGGCGATTTTGGGGCGAATTCGGGCGATTTTGGGGCTTTTCGGGGTCACCCCCGGCGAGGTCGTGCAGGGGGCGGCGCGACCTCTTGAGGGGAGGGCGTTTGGCGCGGCGCTTTGGCGGGAAAACGCGGCGGTTTGGCGGGAACGTGCGTCGCGGCGGTTTCGGGGTGAAATTTGGGGATTTTCGTTGAGATTGGAACAACATTTAAATTTTTTTTTTTTCCATTTTTCAGCATGGGCAACGTTTGGGCCGCCGGGTCCCCCCCCCCCCCCGCTGCCCCTCCCCCCCTGCTGCCCGTGCCCCCCCCCGGCTTCGGGGCCCCTCCCCCCGTCAGCGGCCTGGGGGGGGCGGGGCCGCCCCTCCCCCACCGCCCCCCGGAGGGGGGGGAGCCCCTCCCGAACCCCGGCGCCTTCGAGGAGTGCCACAGGCGGTGCAAAGGTGAGAGGGGAGATGGGCCCCAATTCCCGAAAAATCCGCCCAAAAATGAGCCCGAAATGGGCAAAAATCAGCCCAAAAATCAGCCCAAAAGTTCCCACCCAAAATCGGCCCAAAAATGAGCCCGAAATGGGCAAAAATCACCCCAAAATCGGCCCAAAAATCACCCCAAAAATCGGCCCAAAAATGAGCCCGAAATGGGCAAAAATCAGCCCAAAAATCCCCCCAAAAATCGGCCCAAAAATGAGCCCGAAACAAAATCAGCCCAAAAATCCCCCCAAAAATCGGCCCAAAAATGAGCCCGAAATGGGCAAAAATCAGCCCAAAAATCCCCCCAAAAATCGGCCCAAAAATGACCCCAAAATCGCCCAAAATCCCCCCCAAAATCGGCCCAAAAATGAGCCCGAAATGGGCAAAAATCAGCCCAAAAATCCCCCCAAAAATGAGCCCGAAATGGGCAAAAATCACCCCAAAAATCGGCCCAAAAATGAGCCCGAAATGGGCAAAAATCACCCCAAAAATCGGCCCAAAAATGAGCCCGAAATGGGCAAAAATCACCCCAAAAATCAGCCCAAAAATGAAACCAAAATCAGCAAAAATCACCCTAAAATTCGGCCCAAAATTCCCAAAAATCAGCCCAAAAATGAGCCCGAAATCGGCAAAAATCACCCCAAAAATCGGCAAAAAAATTCCCAAAAATCAGCCCAAAAATGAGCCAAAAATCGGCAAAAATCACCCAAGAAATCAGCCTGGAATTCCTAAAAATCAGCCCGAAAATGAAGCCAAAATCAGCAAAAATCACCCCAAAAATCCCCCCAAAAATCGCCCCAAAAATCGGCCCAAAAATGAGCCCGAAATGGGCAAAAATCACCCCAAAAATCGGCCCAAAAATCAGCCCAAAATTCGGCCAAAAATTCCCAAAAATCAGCCCAAAAATGAGCCAAAAATCGGCAAAAATCACCCAAGAAATCGGCCTGGAATTCCTAAAAATCAGCCCGAAAATGAAGCCAAAATCAGCAAAAATCACCCCAAAAATCACCCTAAAATTCGGCCCAAAATTCCCAAAATTTGGCCCAAAAATGAATCTAAAATGGGCAAAAATCACCCCAAAAATCGACCCAAAAATGAAACCAAAATCAGCAAAAATCACCCCAAAAATCGGCCCAAAAATGAAACCAAAATCAGCAAAAATCACCCTAAAATTCGGCCCAAAATTCCCAAAATCGGCCCAAAAATGAGCCCGAAATGGGCAAAAATCACCCCAAAAATCGGCCCAAAAATGAAACCAAAATCAGCAAAAATCAGCCCAAAAATCGGCCCAAAATTCCCAAAAATCAGCCCAAAAATGAGCCCGAAATGGGCAAAAATCACCCCAAAATCACACGAAAAATCGGCCCGAAAATGAAGCCAAAATCAGCAAAATCACCCCAAAAATCACCCAAACCGCGCCAAAATTCCCAAAAATCGCCCAAAATGAGCCCGAAATGGGCAAAATCACCCCAAAATCGCCCCCAAAAATCGGCCCAAAAATGAGCCCAAAATCAGCAAAAATCACCCTAAAAATTGGCCCTAAAATGAGCCCGAAATGGGCAAAAATCACCCCAAAAATCAGCCCAAAAATGAAGCCAAAATCAGCAAAAATCACCCCAAAAATCACCCTAAAATTCGGCCCAAAATTCCCAAAATTTGGCCCAAAAATGAATCTAAAATGGGCAAAAATCACCCCAAAAATCGGCCCAAAAATGAAACCAAAATCAGCAAAAATCACCCCAAAAATCGGCCCAAAAATGAGCCTGAAATGGGCAAAAATCACCCCAAAAAATAAACCAAAATCAGCAAAATCACCCTAAAATTCGCCCAAAATTCCCAAAATCGTCCAAAAATGAGCCCGAAATGGGCAAAATCACCCCAAAAATCACAAATGAAACCAAAATCAGCAAAAATCGCCCAAAATTCCCAAAAATCGGCCCAAAAATGAGCCCGAAATCGGCAAAAATCACCCCAAAAATCACACGAGAAATCGGCCCGAAAATGAAGCCAAAATCAGCAAAAATCGCCCCAAAAATCACCCTAAAATTCGGCCCAAAATTCCCAAAAATCGGCCCAGAAATGAGCCCGAAATGGGCAAAAATCACCCCAAAAATCGGCCCAAAAATCAGCCCAAAAATGAAACCAAAATCAGCAAAAATCACCCTAAAATTCGGCCCAAAATTCCCAAAAATCAGCCCAAAGATGAGCCCAAAATCAGCAAAAATCATCCTAATAATTGGCCCAAAATTCCCAAAAATCAGCCCAAAATCACCCACCGCCCCAAAATGAGCCCACCCCAAAATACCCAAATGCCAATTCATACTAATGTATAAATCATTAAAATTGGCCCAAAAATGAGCCCGAAATGGGCAAAAATCACCCCAAAACCCCAATTCCTAAAATACCCAAAATGAATACCATAAAAATTCCCAAATCCAACCCTCCCCAGCCACCAAAATCACCCAAAAATCCCAAATAACCAAAATCGCAAAAATCACCTAAAATATCCCAAAAATCAAATACCCAAAAATCACCCTAAAATTGGCCAAAATTCCTAAAATGCCAAAAATGAGCCCATGGAAAAATCACCCCAAAAATCACACGAGAAATCGGCCCGAAAATGAGCAAAATCAATCACCCTAAAAATCCCAAACCCCAAACCTGAAAACCCCAAATAAATCACCCAAAATAACATCTACAAAAATCAGCCCAAATGAGCCCAAAATCGAAAAATATCCAATAATCCAAAATTCCAAATAGCCCAATCCCTAAATCAAATATCCAAAATCACCTAAAAATTGCCCCAAAATGAGCCCAAAATCAACAAAATGGGCCAAAAATCACCCCAAAAATACGCCCAAAAATGAAGCCAAAATCAGCCAATCCTAAAAATCAGCCCAAAATTGAAGCCAAAATCGCAAAATCACCTCAAAAATCACCCTAAAATTCAGCCCAAAATTCCCAAAAATCGGCCCAAAGATGAGCCCAAAATCGCCAAAAATCACCCTAAAAATTGGGCCAAAATTCCCAAAAATCAGCCCAAAAAAATCTCAAAATATCACCCAAAAGTCAGCCCAAAAATGAACCTAAAATTCAAACAAACCCCACCAAAATTACCCTAAAAATTCTCAAAGATCAGCCCAAAAATCGGCCCTAAAATCACCCCCAATCAGCCCCAAATCGAACCCCAAATCCCCCAAAATCTGCCCAAAAATGGCTTCAAAAATCAGCCCAAAGGTCAAGGAAATCAGCCCAAAAATGATCCCAAAATCAAAAAAAAATCTGCCCTAAAATCACAAGAAATGAGCCCAAAAATCAGCCCAAAAATGAACCTAAAATTCCCTAAAATCAGCCCAAAAATCTGCTCTGAGATGACCCCAAAATCAGCCCAAAATCCCCGAAAATTCGCTCAAAAATCAGCCCAAAATCCCCAAAAATCAGCTGAAAATCAGCCAAAATCACACCAAAATTCACCCCAAAAATGAGCCTAAAATAAAAATTTAAAACCACAAAATCAGCCCAAAATCCCCCCAAAAATCAGCCCAAAAATCCGCCCCAAATCACCACAAATCGGCCTAAAAATGATCCTAAAATTAAAAAGAAATCAACCAAAATTCAGCCCCAAATCCACCCAAATCAGCCCCAAAAAGGAACCCAAAATGCAAAAAAAATCAGCCCAAAAATGACCCCAAAACCCCTGAAAAGCTTCTCTTAAAAGGGCAAAATCAGCCCAAAAATCAGCCTAAAAATCACCAAAAATCAGCCCAAAATCAAAAATAATCAGCCCCAAAATCAGCTCCAAATCCCTAAAAAATCAGCCCAAAAATGAACCCAAAATGCAAAACAAATCAGCCCAAAAATGACCCGAAATTCTGCAAAAATCAGCCCCAAAATCCCCCAAAAATCAGCCAAAATAAAAAAAGCCCAAAACCCAAAAATGAACCCAAATCCTGCCCAAAAATCTGCCCAAAATAAAAAAAAAATCACCTCAAAAATCGGCCCAAAATCCCCCAAAAATCACTGCAAAAATCAGCCCCAAAATCCCCAAAAATTACCCCAAAACCGCCTCCCAAACCACCTCAAAAGAAAATAAAAATCCCAAAAATCAGCACCAAAAATTCCCCCAAAATTCCCAAATTTTTCCCCCAAAATTCCCAAATTTCCCCCCCAAAAATTCCAATTTCCCCCCTAAAATCCCCCAAAATTGCCCCAAAAAAGTCCCAAATTTTTCCCCCAAAAATTCCAAATTTTTCCCTTAACATTTCCCCAACAACTCCAAATTTTTCCCCCAAAATTCCCAATTCCCCCCAAAATCCCCCGAAATTGCCCCAAAAAATTCCCAAATTTTTCCCCAAAAATTCCAAATTTTTCCCTTTAAAATTCCCAAATTTTCCCACAAAATTCCCAATTTTTCCCCCAAAATCCCCAAATTTTCCCCAAAAATTCCCAATTTTTCCCTTAAAAATTCCCCAAGAATTCCAAATTTTTCCCCAAAAATTCCCAATTTTCCCCAAAATTCCCAATTTTTCCCCAAAATTCCCCAAATTTTTGCCCCCCCAAATTCCCAATTTTCCCCCAAAAATTCCCAAATTTTTCCCCCAAAAATTCCCAATTTTTTCCCCCAAAATTCCCAATTTTCCCCAAAATTCCCAATTTTTCCCCAAAATTCCCAATTTTTCCCCAAAAAATTCCCAAATTTTCCCCCAAAAATTCCCAAAATTTTCCCCTTCCCCCAAAATTTTTCCAATTTTTGCCCCAAAATTCCCAATTTTCCCCCAAAATTCCCAATTTTTCCCCCAAAATTCCCAATTTTCCCCAAAATTCCCAATTTTTCCCCCAAAATTCCCAATTTTCCCCAAAAATTCCCAATTTTTCCCCCCAAATTCCCAATTTTTCCCCCAAAATTCCCAATTTTTCCCCAAAATTCCCCCCAATTTCCCCAAAAATTCCCAATTTTTTCCCCCAAAATTCCCCAATTTTCCCCAAATTTCCCCAAATTTTCCCCAAAATTCCCAATTTTCCCCCAAAATTCCCAATTTTCCCCCCAAAAATTCCCAATTTTCCCCAAAATTCCCAATTTTTTGCCCCAAAATTCCCAATTTTTCCCTCCCAAAATTCCCAATTTTTTTCCCCAAAATTCCAATTTTTTCCCCCCAAAAATTCCCCAAAAATTTCCCCCAAATTCCCCCCAAAAATCCCAAATTTTTCCCCTAAAATTCCCAAATTTTCCCTTAAAAATTCCCCAACAATTCCAAATTTCCCCCCAAAATTCCCAATTTTTCCCCAAAATTCCCAATTTTTCCCCCCAAAATTCCCAATTTTCCCCCCTAAAATCCCCCAAAATTGCCCCAAAATTCCCAATTTTCCCCCAGAAAATTCCCTATTTTTCCCAATTTTTCCCAAAATTCCCAATTTTCCCCCCAAAATCCCCAAACTTCCCCCCCCAAAATTCCAAATTTTTCCTCCCAAATCCCCCGAAATTGCCCCAAATTCCAAATTTTTCCCCCAAAATTCCCAATTTTTGCCCCAAAATTCCCAATTTTTCCCAAAATTCCCAATTTTTCCCCCCCAAATTCCCAATTTTTCCCCAAAATTCCCAATTTTCCCCAAAATTCCCAATTTTCCCCCAAAATTCCCAATTTTCCCCCAAAAATTCCCAATTTTTCCCAAAATTCCCAATTTTCCCCCAAAATTCCCAATTTTCCCCCAAAATTCCCAATTTTTTCCCAAAGCAATTCCCAATTTTTCCCCAAAATTCCCAATTTTCCCCCAAAATTCCCAATTTTTCCCCAAAATTCCCAATTTTCCCCAAAAATTCCCAATTTTCCCCCAAAATTCCCAATTTTTCCCCCCCAAAATCCCCCAATTTTTGCCAAAATTCCCCATTTTCCCCCAAAATTCCCATTTTTTCCCCAAAATTCCCAAAATTTTTTGCCCCCCCAAATTCCCAATTTTCCCCCCCCAAATTCCCAATTTTCCCCAAAATTCCCAATTTTTCCCCCAAAATTCCCAATTTTTCCCCCAAAATTCCCAATTTTTGCCCCAAAATTCCCAATTTTCCCCCCAAAATTTCCAATTTTTCCCCCAAAATTCCCAATTTTCCCCCCAAAAATTCCAATTCCCCCCCAAAATCCCTCAAAATCGCCCCAAATTGCCCCCAAAAAATCCCAAATTTTTCCCCTAAAATTCCCAAATTTTCCCTTAAAAATTCCCCAAAATTCCCAATTTTCCCCCCAAAATTCCAAATTTCCCCCCTAAAATCCCCCAAAATTGCCCCAAAATTCCCAATTTTCCCCAAAATTCCCAATTTTCCCCCCCCAAAATCCCCAATTTTGCCCCAAAATTCCCAATTTTCCCCAAAATTCCCAATTTTTCCCCCAAAATTCCCAATTTTCCCCCAACAATTTTTCAAAATTTTTTTTCCCAAAATTCCCAATTTTTCCCCCAAAATTCCCAATTTTTCCCCAAAATTCCCAATTTTTTCCCCCCAAAATTCCCAATTTTTTTTCCCCAAAATTCCAATTTTTTCCCCAAAATCCCTCAAAATTGCCCCAAATTTTCCCCCAAAAAAATCCCAATTTTTCCCCCAAAATTCCCAAATTTTCCTTAAAAATTCCCCAACAATTCCAAATTTTTCCCCCAAAATTCCCAATTTTCCCCCTAAAATTCCCAAAATTTTCCCCCAAAATTCCCAATTTTCCCCAAAATTCCCAATTTTTCCCCCAAAATTCCCAATTTTTCCCCAAAATTCCCAATTTTCCCCAAAAATTCCCAATTTTCCCCCAAAATTCCCAATTTTTCCCCAAAATTCCCAATTTCCCCCAAAATTCCCCAATTTTTTCCCCCAAAATTCCCAATTTTTCCCCCCCAAATTCCCAATTTTCCCCCCAAAATTCCCAATTTTTGCCCCAAAATTCCCAATTTTCCCCCTAAAATCCCCCAATTTTTGCCAAAATTCCCCATTTTCCCCCAGAAAATTCCCATTTTTTCCCCCAAAATTCCCAATTTTTCCCCAAAATTCCCATTTTTGCCCCCAAAATTCCCAATTTTCCCCCAAAATTCCCAATTTTCCCCCAAAATTCCCAATTTTTCCCCCAAAATTCCCAATTTTCCCCCTAAAATTCCCAATTTTTTCCCCAAAATTCCCAATTTTTGCCCCAAAATTCCCAATTTTTCCCCCCCAAAATTCCCAATTTTTCCCCAAAAATTCCCAATTTTCCCCCAAAATTCCCAATTTTTTCCCCAAAATTCCCAATTTTTCCCCCAAAATCCCAATTTTCCCCCTAAAATTCCCAATTTTTCCCCCCAAAATTCCCAATTTTTCCCCCAAAATTCCCAATTTTTCCCCAAAATTCCCAATTTTCCCCTAAAATTCCCAATTTTTCCCCCCAAAATTCCCAATTTTTCCCCTAAAATCCCCAATTTTTGCCAAAATTCCCATTTTTCCCCAAAAAATTCCCATTTTTTCCCCCAAAATCCCAATTTTTTCCCAAAATTCCCAATTTTTGCCCCAAAATTCCCAATTTTCCCCCAAAATTCCCCAATTCCCCATTTTTCCCCTAAAATTCCCAATTTTTTCCCCCAAAATTCCCAATTTTCCCCCCAAAATTCCCAATTTTTCCCCAAAATTCCCCAATTTTTTCCCCCAAAATTCCCAATTTTTCCCCCAAAATTCCCAATTTTTCCCCCCAAATTCCAATTTTTCCCCCAAATTTTCCCCCCCAAATTCCCAATTTTTGCCCCCAAAATTCCCAATTTTTTCCCCCAAAATTCCCAATTTTTCCCCCCAAAATTCCCAATTTTTCCCCCAAAATTCCCAATTTTTCCCCAAAATTCCCAATTTTCCCCCCCCAAATCCCAATTTTTTCCCAAAATTCCCAATTTTTCCCCCAAAATTCCCAATTTTTTCCCCCAAAATTCCCAATTTTTCCCCCAAAATTCCCAATTTTTCCCCAAAATTCCCAATTTTTCCCCTAAAATCCCCAATTTTTCCCCAAAAATCCCCATTTTTCCCCCTAAAATTCCCATTTTTTTCCCCCAAAATCCCAATTTTCCCCCAAAATCCCAATTTTTCCCCCAAAATTCCCAATTTTTCCCCCAAAATTCCCAATTTTTTCCCCAAAATCCCCAAACTTTGCCCCCAAAAATCCCAATTTTTCCCCCAAATCCCCTTTTTGCCCCAAAATTCCCAATTTTTTTCCCCCAAAATTCCCAATTTTTCCCCCTAAAATCCCCAATTTTTCCCCAAAATTCCCCAATTTTCCCCCCCAAAATTCCCAATTTTCCCCAAAATTCCCAATTTTTCCCCAAAATTCCCAATTTTTCCCCCAAAATTCCCAATTTTTTTCCCCAAAATTCCCAATTTTTTCCCCCAAAATTCCCAATTTTCCCCCAAAATTCCCAATTTTTCCCCCAAAATTCCCAATTTTTCCCCAAAATTCCCAATTTTCCCCAAAATTCCCAATTTTTCCCCCCAAAATTCCCAATTTTTCCCCCCCCAAAATTCCCAATTTTTCCCAAAATTCCCCAACAATCCCAAATTTTTCCCCCAAAATTCCCAATTTTCCCCAAAATTCCCCAAAATTCCCAATTTTCCCCCCCAAAATCCCCAATTTTTCCCCAAAATTCCCCATTTTTCCCCAAAAATTCCCATTTTTTTTCCCCAAAAATTCCCAATTTTTCCCAAAATTCCCAATTTTTGCCCCAAAATTCCCAATTTTCCCCCTAAAATCCCCAAAAATTGCCCCCAAATTCCCGATTTTTCCCCCAAATTCCCAATTTTTCCCCCAAATCCCCCATTTTTGCCCCAAAATTCCCAATTTTCCCCCAAAATTCCCAATTTTTCCCCCAAAATCCCCAATTTTCCCCCAAAAATCCCCAATTTTTCCCCAAAATTCCCAATTTTTCCCCAAATTCCGGATTTTCCCGGATTTCTCCGCAGAGCTGTTCCCGGTGCAGATGGAGGGCGTGAAGCTGACGGTGAACAAAGGGCTCAGCAATCACTTCCAGGTGAGAATTCCCAACTTTTTTGGGGGGAATTTTGGGGAATTTTGGGAATTTGGGAATTGTTTAAAATTTCCATTTTTTTAAAAGCATTTTTTACAGATTTTTTGGGTTTTTTTTGGGCTGATTTTTATTTTTAGGGGATTTTAATGGGATTTTAATGCAAATTTTTTGGGATTTTGATGGAATTTTAATGGGATTTTTAAAGATTTTTTGGGGATTTTTTTTTAGATTTTTTGGGCTTTTTAATGGAAATTTTTAGGGATCTTTTGGGGATTTTTAGGGAATTTTTAGATTTTTGGGGAATTTTATGGGGATTTTTAATGGGATTTTTAGGGATTTTTGGGGGATTTTAATGGGATTTTAATGGATTTTTTATTTTGGGGAATTTTAATGGAATTTTTTTAGGGATTTTTTGGGGAATTTTTATGGGATTTTAATGGGATTTTTTTCGATTTTTTGGGGGAATTTTTATGGGATTTTAATGGAATTTTAATGCAAATTTTTAGGGATTTTGATGGGATTTTAATGGGATTTTTTTAGATTTTTGGGGGATTTTGATGGAATTTTAATGAGATTTTTTTTGATTTTTTGGGGAATTTTTTAGATTTTTTGGGCTTTTTAATGGAAATTTTTAGGGATCTTTTTGGGGATTTTTAGGGAATTTTTGTAGATTTTTTGGGGAATTTTAATGGGATTTTTTAGGGATTTTTGGGGGAATTTTTATGGAATTTTTATGGGATTTTTAGGGATTTTTGGGGATTTTTTAATGGGATTTTAATGGGATTTTTTATTTTTGGGGGAATTTTTATGGGATTTTAATGGGATTTTAATGCAAATTTTTTGGGTTTTTGATGGGATTTTAATGGGATTTTTAAAGATTTTTTGGGGGTTTTTTTTTGGATTTTTGGGCTTTTTAATGGAAATTTTTAGGGATCTTTTTGGGGATTTTTAGGGAATTTTTTAGATTTTTTGGGGAATTTTATGGGGATTTTTAATGGGATTTTTTAGGGATTTTTGGGGGGATTTTAATGGGATTTTAATGGAATTTTTTTCGATTTTTGGGGAATTTTTAATGGAATTTTAATGGGATTTTTAGGGATTTTTTGGGGAATTGTTATGGAATTTTAATGGGATTTTTTAGATTTTTTGGGGGAATTTTTATGGGATTTTAATGGGATTTTAATGCAAATTTTTCGGGATTTTGATGGAATTTTAATGGGATTTTTAAAGATTTTTTGGGGATTTTTTGATTTTTTGGGCTTTTTAATGGAAATTTTTAGGGATCTTTTTGGGGATTTTTAGGGAATTTTTTAGATTTTTTGGGGAATTTTATGGGGATTTTTAATGGGATTTTTTAGGGATTTTTTGGGGATTTTTTAATGGGATTTTAATGGGATTTTTTTCGATTTTTGGGGGAATTTTTATGGGATTTTAATGGAATTTTAATGCAAATTTTTCGGGATTTTGATGGGATTTTAATGGGATTTTTTAGATTTTTGGGGATTTTTTTTTAGATTTTTTGGGCTTTTTAATGGAAATTTTTAGGGATCTTTTTGGGGATTTTTAGGGAATTTTTTAGATTTTTTGGGGAATTTTAATGGGATTTTTTTAGATTTTTGGGGGATTTTAATGGGATTTTTTAGGGATTTTTGGGGGAATTTTTATGGAATTTTTATGGGATTTTTTTAGATTTTTGGGGGATTTTTTAATGGGATTTTAATGGGATTTTTTCGATTTTTTGGGGGAATTTTTATGGGATTTTAATGGAATTTTAATGCAAATTTTTAGGGATTTTGATGGGATTTTAATGGGATTTTTTCGATTTTTGGGGGATTTTGATGGAATTTTAATGGGATTTTTTTCGATTTTTTTGGGGGAATTTTTTAGATTTTTTGGGCTTTTTAATGGAAATTTTTAGGGATCTTTTTGGGGATTTTTATGGAATATTTTAGATTTTTGGGGATTTTTAATGGGATTTTTTAGGGATTTTTGGGGGGATTTTGATGGGATTTTAATGGAATTTTTTTCGATTTTTGGGGGAATTTTAATGGAATTTTAATGGGATTTTTTAGATTTTTTGGGGGAATTTTTATGGGATTTTAATGGAATTTTAATGCAAATTTTTCGGGATTTTGATGGGATTTTAATGGGATTTTTTTAGATTTTTGGGGGATTTTGATGGGATTTTAATGGGATTTTTAAAGATATTTTGGGGATTTTTTTTTAGATTTTTTGGGCTTTTTAATGGAAATTTTTAGGGATCTTTTTGGGGATTTTTATGGAATTTTGTAGATTTTTTGGGGATTTTTATGGAATTTTTTAGATTTTTGGGGATTTTTAATGGGATTTTTTAGGGATTTTTGGGGGGATTTTAATGGGATTTTAATGGAATTGTTTTCGAATTTTTTGGGGATTTTTTATGGGATTTTAATGGGATTTTTTTCGATTTTTGGGGGGAATTTTTATGGGATTTTAATGGAATTTTAATGCAAATTTTTCGGGATTTTGATGGAATTTTAATGGGATTTTTTTCGATTTTTGGGGGATTTTGATGGGATTTTAATGGGATTTTTTTTTTTGGGGATTTTTTTGGATTTTTGGGGCTTTTTAATGGATTTTTGGATTTTTTGGGAGGGATTTTTTTAAGATTTTTAGATTTTTTGGGGATTTTTTGGGGAATTTTTTTGGGGGATTTTTAGGGAAATTTTTTGGGATTTTTTTTCCATTTTTTGGGGAGGGATTTTTTAATGGGATTTTTTACATTTTTTGGGGATTTTTATGTATTTTGGTGGGAATTTTTTTTTGGGGAATTTTAATGGGATTTTATTGGGAATTTTTATGGATTTTTTTTATTCTTTGGGGGGAATTTTTTAGGGATTTTTGGAATTTTAATTTGGATTTTAGAATTTTTAATTTTTGGGGAAATTATTTTGGGGGAATTTTTATATTTTGACATTTTTGGGGAATTTAAGGAAATTATTTTGAAATTTTTGGGGGAATTATTTTGAATTTTTGGGGGAATTATTTTGAATTTTTAAGGAAATTATTTTGAATTTTTGGGGCAATTATTTTGCATTTTTAAGGGAATTATTTTGAATTTTTAAGGGAATTATTTTGAAATTTTTGGGGGCAATTATTTTGAATTTTTAAGGGAATTATTTTGAATTTTTAAGGAAATTATTTTGAATTTTTGGGGCAATTCTTTTGAATTTTTAAGGGAATTCTTTTGAATTTTTGAGGGAATTATTTTGATTTTCAGGGTTATTTTTGGGTGAATTATTTTGAATTTTTAAGGAAATTATTTTGAATTTTTGGGGGAATTCTTTTGAATTTTTGGGGATTTTTGACATTTTTTCCCTTTTTTTTTCTTTTTTAGGAATTTTTGGGCATTTTGGATTTTTTTTTTCATTTGGATGAGTTTTGTCCTTATTTTTGGGGTTTATGGAATTTTTTAGATTTTTTGAGGATTTTTTTTAATTTTGGGAGATTTTTTAAATTATTGGAATTTTTTGGGAATTTTTTGGGGGATTATTTTGATTTTTGGGGTTTTGGGGAATTATTTTATTTTTGGGGAATTATTTTTTTGAATTTTTTGAATTTTGGAGATTTTGGGGGATTTTTTGAATTTTGGGGGGAATTTTTGAGGGAATTTTGAATTTTGGGGTAATTTTTGAATTTTGGGGAATTTTTTGAATTTTTAAGGAAATTTTTTGAATTTTGGGGTTTTTTGATTTTTGGGGAATTTTTTGAATTTTTTTGGGGGAATTCTTTTGAATTTTTTGAGGGAATTATTTTGAATTTTGGGGGTTATTTTTTTTTTGATTTTGGTGAATTATTTTGAATTTTTAAGGAAATTATTTTGAATTTTTGGGGGAATTCTTTTGAATTTTGGGGATTTTTTGGCCGATTTTTTCCCCGTTTTTTTTCTTTTTTTCAGGGAATTTTTGGGCAATCTTTTGGGATTTTTGATTTTCGCCATTTTCGGGCATTTGGGGCATTTCCTGAGCCTTTTTGTTCCCTCTCCAGGTGAATTTTTGGGGTTTTTATGGGGGAATTTTCTTAGATTCATTTTTGAGGATTTTTTTTTAATTTTGGGAGATTTTTTTAGAATTATTTTAAATCTTTGGAGATTTTTGGAGGAATTCTTTTGAATTTTTGGGGGAATTATTTTGAATTTTTGGGGTTATTTTTGGGGGAATTATTTTGAATTTTTGGGGAATTTTTTTGAATTTTTGGAGATTTTGGGGGGGAATTCTTTTGAATTTTTGGAGATTTTGGGGGGGAATTCTTTTGAATTTTTGGGGGGAATTCTTTTGAATTTTTGGAGATTTTGGGGGGGAATTCTTTTGAATTTTTGGGGTGAATTCTTTTGAATTTTTGGGGTGAATTCTTTTGAATTTTTGGGGATTTTTGGGGGAATTCTTTTGAATTTTTGAGGGAATTATTTTGATTTTCAGGGTTATTTTTGGGTGAATTATTTTGAATTTTTAAGGAAATTATTTTGAATTTTGGGGGTTATTTTGGGGGGAATTCTTTTGAATTTTGGAGTGAATTATTTTGAATTTTTAAGGGAATTATTTTGAATTTTTGGGGGAATTCTTTTGAATTTTTGGGGATTTTTTGGCCGATTTTTTCCCCGTTTTTTTCCTTTTTTTCAGGGAATTTTTGGGCAATCTTTTGGGATTTTTGATTTTCGCCATTTTTGGGCATTTGGGGCATTTCCTGAGCCTTTTTGTTCCCTCTCCAGGTGAATTTTTGGGGTTTTTATGGGGGAATTTTCTTAGATTCATTTTTGAGGATTTTTTTTTAATTTGGGGAGATTTTTTTAGAATTATTTTAAATCTTTGGAGATTTTTGGAGGAATTCTTTTGAATTTTTGGGGGAATTATTTTGAATTTTTGGGGTTATTTTTGGGGGAATTATTTTGAATTTTTGGGGGAATTATTTTGAATTTTTGGAGATTTTGGGGGGGAATTCTTTTGAATTTTTGGAGATTTTGGGGGAATTCTTTTGAATTTTTGGGGGGAATTCTTTTGAATTTTGAGATTTTGGGGGAATTATTTTGAATTTGCAGGGGGTATTTTTTTGAATTTTGGGGGGAATTATTTTGAATTTTTAAGGGGAATTCTTTTGAATTTTGG
>NW_022148624.1:0-15316 GCF_901933205.1 Camarhynchus parvulus | reverse complement strand
ATTTTCCCCCAAATTTCCCAAATTTCTCCTAAAATTTCTACTCCAAAATTTTTCTCTCCTAAAATTCCCCAAATTACCAATTTTTCCCCAAATTCCCCAAAATTTCCCCCAAATTTCCCCAGATTTTCCCACAAAATTTCCCCAAAATCCCCAAATGTTCCCCAGATTTTCCTGAAATCATCCAAATTTCCCCCAAATTCCCCAAAATTCCCCCAAATTTCCCTAAAATCCCCAAATTTCCCCAAAATCCCCCCAAAATTTCCCAAAAATGTCCCCAAATTTCCCCCAAAATTTCCCCAAAATTTCCCAAATCCCAAATTCCCCAAATTTCCCTCAATTTTCCCCTCACCCCAAAATTTCCACAATTTCCCCCCAAAATTTCCCCAACATTTCCCCCAAATTTCCCCCCTTCCCAAAATTCCCCAAATTTCCCCCAAAAATTCCCCAAAATCTCCCAAAAATTCCCCAAAATTTTCCCCAAATTTTTTCCCAAAATTTCCCCCAAATTTTCCCCACAATTTCCCCAAAATTTCCCCAAATCCCCCCCCTCAAATCCCCCAAATTCTAAAATTCCCCAAATTTTTCCCCCAAAATTTCCCCCAAAATTTCCTCAAATTTCCCCAAAATTTTCCCCCCCAAATTCCTCCCCCAAATTTCCCAAAATTCCTCCCTAAATTTCCCCAAAATCCCCCCCACAAATTCCCCAAATTTTCCAAATTTCATCCAAATTTCCCCAAAATCCCCCAAATTTTCCCTAAATTCCCCAAAATTTCCCCAAATTTTCCCAAAATTTTCCCCCAAATTTCCCCCAATTTCCCCAAATTCCCCTAAAAATTCCCCCAAATTTTCCTCCCAAATTTTCCCAAAATTTCCCCAAATTCCCCAAAATTTCCCTAAAACTTTTTCCCCAAATTTTCCCCAAAATTCCAAATTTCCCCCCCCAAATTTCCTCCCCAAATTCCCCAAATTTCCACTTAGTACCCCCAAAATTTCCCAAAAAGTTTTCCCCAAATTTTCCCCAAAAAAATTTCCCCAAAATCTCATTTCCCCCACCCCAAGTTTCCCCAAAATCTCCAAAATTTTCCCAAAACTCCCCAAAATTTCCCAAAATTTCCCCCAAATTTTCCCCCAAATTCCCAAAATCCCTCCCCCCAATTTCCCCCCCAAATTTCCTCCCCAAATTCCCAAAAATTCCCCAAATTTCCCCAAATTTTCCCCTAAATTTCCCCAAAATTTCCCCAGAAATTTTTTCACAATTTTCCCCAAAATTTCCCCCAAATTTCCCTAAAATCTCCCGGAAATTTCCCCCAAAATTTCCCCCAAATTTTCCCAAAATTTTCCCCAAAAATTCCCCAAAATCCCCAAATATTTCACCCTTCAAATTCTCAAATATTCCCCCACATCTCTCATTCGAATTTTCCCCAAATTTTCCTAAAATTCCCCCAAATTTCTCCCAAAATTCCCCCAATTTTACCCAAAAACTTCCCACCCACATCCTCAAATATCTCCAAAAACTTCCCCCAAATTTCCCCTAAATTCCTCAAATTTTCCAAAATGTCCTTGAAATTTCCCAGATAATCCCTGAAATTTTCCCAAAATATTTTCCCAAAATCCCCAAAATTTCCCCAAAAGTTTCCCATACTTTCCCCCCCAAATTTCCCCAAAATCTCCCAAATCCCCCAAAATACCTTCCCAGTTTCCCCACCAAATTTTCCCCCAAATTTCCCCCCAAATTCCCAACATTTTTGCAAACTTTTCTCCAAAATTTTCCCAAAATTCCCCAAATTTTCCCCAAATTCCCAAAAATTTCCCCTAAATTTTCCCAAATTTTCCCCAAAAATTTCCCCACCCCCCCCCAAATTTCCTTCCACAAATTTCCCCAAACATCTCAATTTCCCCAAAATCCCCAAAATTTTCCCAAAATTCCTCAAAATTCTCCCAAAATTTCCCCCAAATTTCCCAAAATTCCCCAAATTTTTCCCAAAATTTCCCAATTTTCCCCTTACTCCTAATCATCCAAATTCCCCCAAAATCTCCTCACATTTTCTCAATTTCCCCCCCTTCCCCCAAATTCCCCAAAATTTCCCCAAAATTCCCCCCAATTCCCCCAAACCATTTCCCTCAATTCCCCCAAATTTCCCCAAATTTCCCCCAATTTCTAAAATTTCTCCCCAAATTCCCCAAATTTTCCCAAATTTCCCCTTATCTTCCTAATTCCTCCAAATTTTCCCCAATTTCCCTTATCAATTTCTCCATATTTCCCATCCCTATTTCCCCATTTTCCCAAATTTCTTCATTTCCCTCTTCCAATTTCCCCCAAACTTCCCCCCCATTTCCCCCCAAAATCTTAAAATTTTTTTTCCCAAAATATTCCCCAAAATTTCCCCCCCAATTTTCCCCTTCTCAAATTTCCCCTTTTTCCCAAAATTTTTTTTTTTCCCCCCCCCCCTCCTCCCCCCCCTCCCCCACTTTCCCTATTCCCCCATTTCCCACCCATTTTCCCCAAATTTTCCCCCCCATATTCCTCCCCTTTTTTCCCCAACCCTTCTCTCCTCCCCCTTCCCCCAATTCCCCAAAATTTTTTTTAAATTTCTCCCTTTCTCCCAATTTTTCCCAATTTTTTCAAATTTCTTTTTCTTCTTCACCTAAATTCCCCCACCCTTCCCCGTTCTTCCCCAATTTCCTCATTTCTAATTTTCCACTTTTCGTTCCCCATTTTCCCAATTCCTCCCCTTTCCCTAATTTTCCCACTTTCCCCCCCAATTTTCCATTCCCCTTTTCTTTTCTTTCCCAAAATCCTATTCCCCTTTCCCCCCAATCTCCATTTCCCCTTTTCCCACACAAATTTCCAAATTTCCCCCAATTTTCTTTTTTCTCCCATTCTTCTTTCTTTCCCAAAATTTCCCAAAATTTCCCCCCAAACCTCTTTCCCCCAAAATTCCCCAAAATTTCCCCTAATTTTCCCCAAATTTCCCCAATTTTCCCCCCCTTTTTCCCAAATTTCCCCCACATTTTCCCTACACTTTTCCCCAATTTTCTCCCCCAAATTTTTCCCCTTTTCCCATTTTCTCCCAAATCTCCCCAAATTTTCCCCAAATCCCCCGAAATTTCCCCAATTTCCTTCCCCAATTCTCTCAACTCCACTTTCCCAAATTTCCCCCACAATTTCCCCATTCCTTCCTAAATTTTTCCCCAAATTTTCCTCATCCCTAAATTTCCCCAAAAATCTCTCCCAAAATTTCCCCCAAATTCCCCCAAAAGCTCTCAGAAATTCCCCATTTTTCCCACCCTCTTCCCAAATCCCCAAATTTCTCCTCAAAAATTCCCCCAAAAATTCCACAAATTTTCCCCATCTTTTCCCCACCAACTTTAAAATCCCAACTTTACCACTTTCAAAAATTCCACCCAAATTTCTCAATTTTTTAAATTTCTCCCAAAATTTCCCCAACCAAAGTTTCCCCAGATTTTCCCCAAAGGTTTCCACAAAGTCTAGATGTTCTTTTGAGTTTTCCTGAAGTCTCATTTCCCCAAGATCTCCCAAGGTT
This sequence comes from Camarhynchus parvulus, assembly GCF_901933205.1. NCBI lineage: Eukaryota > Metazoa > Chordata > Aves > Passeriformes > Thraupidae > Camarhynchus > Camarhynchus parvulus. The sequence continues at coordinate 11,771 of NW_022148624.1, read as the reverse complement.
CTAGGTTCTATCTAGTTTCCCCAAATCACAAGTTCCTGGTTTCTCCAAAGATTTTCCTTAAATTGAGTGGGAAAAGTTTGGGGTTCCCAAATTTCGCCACAAATTTTGCAAGAATCCCCAGGGGGAATTGGCTAAAATTGTGCCAAAATTTGCCCAATTGGGATTTTCCCCCCATTTTTCGCCCAATTTCATGTGTGCCCACAGTGTGCCCCAAAATCGGGGGGAATTTGCTGATTTTGCCCCAAATTTGCCCCAATTTTGGCCAATTGCTGGAATCTCTCCACATTCCCCAAATTTCCCCAGGTGCCCCAAATTTTCTTTGCAGTTTAAGTTTTCGCAAAAATTCAGCCCCAGGAGTTTGCGAAATTTGGTGGAAACATTTTTCGCCAAACACAAATTGGCGAATGGGGGATTTGGGGAAATATTGGGGATTTGCCAAAATTTGCCCAAATTTGCCCAAATTCCTCGAATTTTGTGCCCATTAATTTGCGGAGAAAATTCAGAAAATTTGGGGCAAATTTCCACGAATTTTTTCTCCAAATTATGGCGGAAATTGGCCCAAAATTTGGGGAAAATTTGGGGTAATCATTTCTGCAAATTGCCTGAAATCGCCCAAATTTTGCTGGGAAAATTCCGCGGAAATTTTGCGCAAATTTCCGCAATTTGCCCAAAATCCTGGGTATTTAAGCAGCTTTTGCGAAAATCTGCCCATTTGGGGGAAATTTTGGGGAATTTTTGGGAAAATTTTGTTTAAAATTTGCCCAAAAATTGCCCAAAATTTTGCCTGGGAAAATTTGGGGGAAGAATTGTGGGGGGGAATTTGGGGGAAATATTGGGGATTTGGGGAAAAATTGGGGAAAATTTGGGGGCAAATTGCGGGATTTTGGGAAAAATTGAGGAAAAATTCAGGGGAAAATCTGGGGCTTAATTCCACTAGGATTTGGGAAAAATACGTGAAATTTGGGGAAAATTTGGGGAAAATTGGGGGAAAAATTTTGTACTGGGAACACTTTGGGGATTGGAACAATTTTGGGTAAAACTTTGTTAAAATTTGTGTGGGGAAATTTGGGGAAATTCCGGGATGCCTGGGGGAAAATTGGGGGAATTTTGGGGAAAATTTTGTGGGAAAATTATGGGGAAATTTAGTGGGAAAATTTGGGGCAAATTCCGGGGATTTTGGGAAAATTATGGGGAAATTTGGGGAAAATTTTGTGGGAAAATTTGGGGAATTTGGGGAAATTTGGGGTGGGAATTTCTGGGGACTTTGGGGAAATACTTGGGGGTGAAATTTTGGGGGCAAATCCTGGGGGATTTTGGGGAGAATTTGTCGGGGGGGAAATTTGGGGGAAAATTTGGGGTATGGGGTTTTGGGGGAAAATTTGGGAACCTCCTGGGGAAAAAATCTGGGGGAATTCCTGGGGGAAATTTTGGGGGAAACTTGGGAAAATTTTGGGGAAAATTGGGGGAAATTTTGGGGAAAAGTTGGGGAAATTTTTGGGGGAAATTTGGGGGGAAATGGACTTGGGGAAATTTGGGGGAGTTTTTGGGGAAAATTAGGGAAATTCTTTGGAAAATTATGGGGAAATTTGGGGAAAATTTGGGGATTTGGGGAAAATTGGGGAAATTTTGGGGAAAATTGGGGAAAATTTTGTGGGAAAATTATGGGGAAATTTGGGGGAAATTCCGGGGATTTGGGGAAAATTGGGGAAATTTTAGGGAAAATTTTGTGGGAAAATTATGGGGAAATTTAGTGGGAAAATTTGGGGCAAATTCCGGGGATTTTGGGAAAATTCTGGGGAAATTTGGGGGAAAATTTGTGGGAAAATTTGGGGAAAAATTGGGGAAAATTTGGGGAAAATTTGGGGAAAATTTGGGGAAAATTTGGGGGATTTGGGGGAATTTGGGGAAATTTTGGGGAAATTTTGGGGAAATTTTGGGGAAATTTGGGGGAAAATTGGGGAAAATTTTGGGGGAAAATTTGGGGGAAATTTTGGGGAAATTTTGGGGAAAATTTGGGGAAAATTCCGTCGAGTTTGAGAAATTTGGGGAAAATTTTGTGGGAAAATTTGGGGGAATTTGGGGGGAATTTGGGGGAAATATTGGGGATTTGGGAAAATTGGGGAAAATTTGGGGGAAATTCCGTGGATTTTGGGAAAATTGAGGAAAAATTCAGTGGGAAAATTTGGGGCAAATTCCGGGGATTTTGGGAAAATTATGGGGAAATTTGGGGAAAATTTGGGGAAAATTTGGGGAAATTTTGGGGAATTTGGGGAAATTTGGGGGAAAATTGGGGAAAATTTTGTGGGAAAATCTGGGGGAATTTGGGGAAATTTTGGGGGAAATTTTTGGGGATAATTGGGGGGAAATTTTGGGGAAAATTTGGGGAAATTTTGGGAAAAATTGGGGAAAATTTGTGGGAAAATTCTGGGGGAAATTTTGTGGGAAAATTTGGGGGCAAAACATTTTGGGAAAATTATGGGGAAATTTGGGGAAAATTTTGGGGAAAATTTGGGGGAAATTCCGGGGATTTTGGGAAAATTGGGGAAAATATTGTGGGAAAATCTGGGGGAATTTGGGGGAAATTTTGGGGGAAATTTTCGGGGAATTTTGGGAAATTCAGAAAAATTGGGGAAAGAATTTTGTGGGAAAATCAGAATCTGGGGGAATTTGGGGAAAATTTTGTGGGAAAATTTGGGGAAATTTTGGGGAAATTTGGGGAAATTTTGGGGAAATTTTTGTGGGAAAATCTGGGGGAATTTGGGGGGAAATTGGGGAAAATTTGGGGGAAATTTGGGGGAATTTGAGGAAATTTTGGGGAAATTCTGGCAATTTTTGGGGAAATTGGAGAAAATTTGGGGAAAATTCCGGGGATTTGGGGAAAATTGGGGAAAATTTTGTGGGAAAATTTGAGGGAAATTTGGGGGAAAATTTGGGGGAAAATTTGGGGATTTTGGGAAAATTGGGGAAAATTTTGTGGGAAAATTATGGGGAAATTTGGGGGAAAATTTGGGGGAAATTCCGGGGAATTGGGGAAAATTGGGGAAAATTGGGGTTTTTTGGTGGTGATTTTGGGGTTTTATGGGGGTGATTTTTGGGCAAATTTGGGGGGATTTCTGGGGGTTTTTGGTGATTTTTATTTTGTATTTTTGGGGGGGTTTGGGGGCGATTTTTTGGGTGATTTTGGGGGTTTTTTGGGGGTTATTTTGGGGTGATTTTGGGCAATTTTTGGGTTTATTTTGGGGGGTTTTCTGGTGATTTTTGGGGTGATTTCAGGTGATTTTTGGGGCGATTTTTGGGGGGATTTTTGGGTGGTTTTCAGGGGATTTTTGGGGTGATTTTTGGATGTTTTTTGGGGTGATTTCAGGTGATTTTTGGATGACTTTGGGGGGATTTTTGGGGTTATTTCAGGTGATTTTTCAGGTGATTTTTGGGGGGATTTTTGGCATTATTTTGGGTAATTTTGGGTGTTTTTTTGGGTGATTTTGGGGTGATTTTTGGATGTTTTTCTGGTGATTTTTGGGGTTATTTCTGGTGATTTTTGGGGCGATTTTTGGATGTGTTTAGGGGTTATTTCAGGTGATTTTTGGATGATTTTTGGGGGGATTTTTGGGGTTATTTCAGGTGATTTTTGGGGCGATTTTTGAGTTTATTTTGGGTGGTTTTCTGGTGATTTTGGGGGTGATTTTTGGATGATTTTTGGGGTGATTTCAGGTGATTTTGGATGACTTTTTGGGGGGATTTTGGGGCGATTTTTGGGTTTATTTTGGGTGATTTTTTGGACGATTTTTGGGATGATTTTTGAGGTTATTTTGGGTGTTTTTCTGGTGATTTTTGGGGTGGTTTTGGAGGATTTTTGAGGTGATTTTAGGTGATTTTTGGATGGCTTTTGGGGGGATTTATGGGGCGATTTCAGGTGATTTTTGGATGATTTGGGGTAGATTTTTGGGGTTATTTTGGGTGTTTTTCTGGTGATTTTTGGGGTTATTTTTGGATTATTTTCGGGATGATTTTTGGGGTGATTTCGGTTGATTTTTGGATGATTTTTGGGGCAATTTTTGGGTTTATTTTTGCTGATTTGGGCTGTTTTTTTCCCCAGGCTGGGCCGAGGGTTTCCGGGTGTCCCTGGGGGAGCTGCGGGGGCTGCGCCGGGGCCCCCCCGGGCTGAGCCCCCCGTTCCTGGTGCTGCTGCCCCGGGGGGGGGCGCCCTGCCCGCCCCCCCTGCTCCTGCCCCGGGGGGGGCTCCGCAAACTGCGGCGCCTGCTGGGGGCGCGCCTGAGGCCGTGAGTGACGCCCCCAAAAACACCCCAAAAAATGGTCCCAAATTGACCCAAATATCTCCCAAAAACACCCCCAAAAATGGTCCCAAATCGACCCAAAAATACCCCAAAAAACACCCCCAAACCGACCCAAAAACACCCCAAAATGCCACCAAAAATGTCCCCCAAAATCCTCCCAAATCCCACAAAAATCCACCCAAAAATCCCCCCAAAAATGGTCCCAAATCCACCCAAAACTCACGCAAAACCACCCCCAAAAACACCCCCAAAACACCCCCAAACCGACCCAAATATCTCCCAAAAATACACCAAAAATGGTCCCAAATCGACCCAAAAACACCCCAAAAACACCCCCCAAACCGGCCCAAAAATACCCCCAAAGAACACCCCCAAAATGGTCCCAAATCGACCCAAAACCACTCCCAAACCGACCCAGATATCTCCCAAAAATACACCAAAAAATGGTCCTAAATCGACCCAAAAACACCCCCAAAAATGGTCCCGAATCCCCCCAAAAATCCCCCTAAAAACACCCCCAAATCGGCCCAAATATCCCCAAAATGCCCCCAAAAATGTCCCCCAAAATCCTCCCAAATCCCACAAAAATCCACTCAAAAATCCCCCCAAAAATGGTCCCAAATCCACCCAAAATTAACGCAAAACCACCCCCAAAAACACCCCAAAAAACACCCCCAAACCGACCCAAATATCTCCCAAAAAACACCCCCAAAATGGTCCCAAATCGACCCAAAAACACCCCAAAAAACACCCCCAAACCGACCCAAAAATACCCCAAAGAACACCCCCCAAAATGGTCCCAAATCGACCCAAAAACACCCCAAAAAACACCCCAAACCGACCCAAAAACACCCCAAAATGCCCCCAAAAATGTCCCCCAAAATCCTCCCAAATCCCACAAAAATCCACCCAAAAATCCCCCCAAAAATGGTCCCAAATCCACCCAAAACTCACGCAAAACCACCCCCAAAAACACCCCCAAAACACCCCCAAACCAACCCAAATATCTCCCAAAAATACACCAAAAATGGTCCCAAATCGACCCAAAAACACCCCAAAAAACACCCCCAAACCGGCCCAAAAATACCCCAAAGAACACCCCCAAAATGGTCCCAAATCGACCCAAAACCACCCCCAAACCGACCCAGATATCTCCCAAAAATACACCAAAAAATGGTCTAAATCGACCCAAAAACACCCCCAAAATGGTCCCAAATCCCCCCAAAAATCCCCCTAAAAACACCCCCAAATCGACCCAAATATACCCCAAAAATCCCCCAAAAATGTCCCCCCCAAAATCCTCCCAAATCCCACAAAAATCCACCCAAAAATCCCCCAAAATGGTCCCAAATCGACCCAAAAATCCCCCCCAAAATGGTCATAAATCACACCCAAAAATCTCCCCAAAACAGCCCCAAAAATGGTCCCAAATCGACCCAAAAACCCCAAAAACCCCCCCCCCAAAAATCCCCCAAAAACACCCCCAAATGTCCCACCCCCCCCCACCCCCCCCCCACCCCCCCCCCACCCCCAAAATGGTCCCAAAGCAACCAAAAATACACCAAAAATCCCCAAAATGACCTAAATGGCCCAAAAATACCCCAAAAAATGTCCCCTCCCAAATCGAATCCCAAAAAATCCCCCCAAAAAACACCCCCAAAATGGTCCTAAATCAACCAAAACATAGCCAAAAATTGGTCCCAAATCGACCCAAAATTCCCCCAAAATGGTCCCAAATCGACCCAAATATCTGCCAAAATCCCTCCAAAAAATCTCCCCCAAAATGGTCCCAAATCCCACAAAAATCCACCCAAAAAAATCCCCCAAAATGGTCCCAAATCAACCAAAAATACACCCAGAAAAACACCAAAAATGGTCGCAAATTGACCCAAAAATCCCCCCAAAATTATCCCCAAAATGGTCCTAAATCAACTAAAAATAGCCAAAAATTGGTCCCAAATCAGCCCAAAAATCCCCCCAAAAAGGTCACAAATCGACCCAAAAATACCCCAAAAAACACCCCCAAAATGGTCCCAAATCAACCCAAAAATCCCCCCAAAATGGTCCCAAATCCCACAAAAATCCACCCCAAAAATCCCCCAAAATGGTCCTAAATCGACCCAAAAATGGCCAAAAATTGGTCCCAAATCGACCAAAAATCCCCCCAAAACCACCCCCAAAATGGTCCTAAATTCACCCAAAAATAGCCAAAAAATGCTCCCAAATCGACCAAAAATCCCCCCAAAAAAGTCCCAAATCCACCCAAATATCCCCCAAAAACCCCCCAAAATGCTCCCAAATCCCACAAAAATCCACCCAAAACCACCCCCAAAAATGGTCCCAAATCGACCCAAAAATCCCCCAAAATCCCCCCAAAAATGTCCCCCAAAATCCTCCCAAATCCCACAAAAATCCACCCAAAACCACCCCCAAAAATGGTCCCAAATCCACCCAGAATTCACCCAAAGAAACCCCAAAATCTCCCCAAAATCCAGTTTAAAAATCCCCCCAAACACCCCCCAAAATGGTCCCAAATCGACCCAAAAACAGCCAAAAATTGGTCCCAAATCGACCCAAAAATCCCCCAAAAAACACCCCCAAAATGGTCCCAAATTGACCCAAAAATCCCCCCGAAAATGTACCCAAATCAACCAAAAATACACCCAGAAAAACACCAAAAATGGTCCCAAATCGACCCAAAAATACCCCCAAAAATCCCCCAAAAATCTCCCAAAAATGGACCTAAATCGACCCAAAAATACCCCAAAAAATGTCCCCGAATCCACCCAAAAATCCCCCCTAAAAACACCCCCATCTCGGCCCAAATATCCCCCAAAATCCCCCAAAAAATGTCCCCCAAAATCCTCCCAAATCCCACAAAAATCCACCCAAAAATCCCCCCAAAAATGGTCCCAAATCCACCCAAAATTCACGCAAAACCACCCCCAAAAACACCCCCAAAACACCCCCAAACCGACCCAAATATCTCCCAAAAATACCCCCAAAAATGGTCCCAAATCGACCCAAAAACACCCCAAAAAACACCCCCAAACCGACCCAAAAATACCCCAAAGAACACCCCCAAAATGGTCCCAAATCGACCCAAAAACACCCCCAAAACCGACCCAGATATCTCCCAAAAATACACCAAAAATGGTCCTAAATCACCCAAAACACCCCCAAAATGGTCCCATCCCCCAAAAATCCCCCTAAAACACCCCCAAATCGGCCCAAATATCCCCCAAATTCCCCCAAAAAATGTCCCCAAAATCCTCCCAAATCCCACAAAAATCCACCCAAAAATCCCCCCAAAAATGGTCCCAAATCGACCCAAAAATCCCCCAAAAATGGTCATAAATCAACCCAAAAATCCCCCCCAAAAACAGCCCCAAAATGGTCCCAAATCGACCCAAAAATCCCCCCAAAAATCCCCCAAAAATCTCCCAAAAATGGTCCCAAAGCAACCAAAAATACACCCAAAAATCCCCCCAAAATGGTCCTAAATGGAGCCAAAAATACCCCAAAAAATGTCCCCGAATCCACCCAAAAATCCCCCAAAACACCCCCAAAATGGTCCTAAATCAACCAAAACATAGCCAAAAATTGGTCCCAAATCCACCCAAATATCCCCCAAAATGGTCCCGAATCCCACAAAAATCCACCCCAAAAATCCCTCAAAATGGTCCCAAATCAACCCAAAAATCCCCCAAAGAGCACCCCCAAAATGGTCCTAAATCGACCCAAATATCCCCCAAAATCCCCCCAAAAATGTCCCCCAAAATCCTCCCAAATCCCACAAAAATCCACCCAAAACCACCCCCAAAACACCCCCAAATCAGCCCAAAAATACCCCCAAAAATGGTCCCAAATCGACCCAAAAATCCCCCAAAGAACACCCCCAAAATGGTCCTAAATCGACCCAAAAATAGCCTAAAAAATGGTCCCAAATCCCCCGAAAATCCCCCAAAATCCCCCCCAAAAATGGTCCCAAATCAACCCAAAATTCACCCAAAAAACCCCAAAATGGTCCCAAATCAACCCCAAAATCCCCCCAAAATTCTCCCAAATCCCACAAAAATCCCCCCAAAAATCCCCCCAAAACCACGCCCAAAATGGTCCTAAATCCACCCAAAAATAGCCAAAAAATGCTCCCAAATCCACCCAAAAATCCCCCCAAAAATGGTCCCAAATCCACCCAAATATCGCCCAAAATCCCCCCAAAATCCTCCCAAATCCCACAAAAATCCACCCAAAAAATCCCCCAAAAATGGTCCCAAATCGACCCAAAAAATCCCCCAAAATCCCCCAAAATGTCCCCCAAAATCCTCCCAAATCCCACAAAAATCCACCCAAAACCACCCCCAAAACACCCCCAAATCGGCCCAAAATACCCCAAAATGGTCCCAAATCGACCCAAAAATATCCCTGAAAATCCCCCCAAAAAACACCCCCAAATCGACCCAAAAATCCCCCAAAGAGCACCCCCAAAATGGTCCTAAATCGACCCAAAAATAGCCTAAAAAATGCTCCCAAATCCCCAAAATCCCCCAAAATCCCCCCCAAAAATGGTCCCAAATCAACCCAAAATTCACCCAAAAAACCCCAAAATGGTCCCAAATCAACCCAAAAATCCCCCAAAATTCTCCCAAATCCCACAAAAATCCACCCAAAAATCCCCCCAAAACCACGCCCAAAATGGTCCTAAATCCACCCAAAAATAGCCAAAAAGTGCTCCCAAATTGACCAAAAATCCCCCCAAAAAAGTCCCAAATCCACCCAAATATCCCCCAAAATCCCCCCAAAATGCTCCCAAATCCCACAAAAATCCACCCAAAACCACCCCCAAAAATGGTCCCAAATCCACCCAGAATTCACCCAAAGAAACCCCAAAATCTCCCCAAAATCCAGTTTAAAAATCCCCCCAAACACCCCCAAAATGGTCCCAAGTCGACCCAAAAATAGCCAAAAATTGGTGCCAAATCGACCCAAAAATCCCCCCGAAAATGTACCCAAATCAACCAAAAATACACCCAGAAAAACACCAAAAATGGTCCTAAATCGACCCAAAAACACCCCCAAAATGGTCCCGAATCCCCCCAAAAATACCCCCAAAATCACCCCCAAATTGGTCCCAAATTGACCCAAAAATACCCCAAAAATGGTCCCGAATCCCCCCAAAAATCCACCCAAAAACACCCCCAAAAATGGTCCCAAATCGACCCAAATATCCCCCAAAATCCCCCCAAAAATCTCCCCAAAATCCTCCCAAATCCCACAAAAATCCACCCAAAACCACCCCCAAAAATGGTCCCAAATCGACCCAAAATTCACCCAAAACCACCCCCAAAAACACCCCCAAATGGTCCCAAATCGACCCAAAAACACCCCCAAAATCACCCCCAAATTGGTCCTAAATTGACCCAAAAATGGCCAAAAAATGGTCCCAAATCGACCCAAAAATCCCCCCCAAAAAACACCCCCAAAAATCCCACAAAAATCCCCCCAAAATTCCCCCAAAATCTCCCCAAAATCCCACAGACCCCTCCCCAAATTCCCCTCTCCCCCAATTTCAGAGCCCCCTCCCCAATTTGGGGACCCCTCCCTATTCCAGGTCCTCCCGGGACCCCTCCCCAGTTTTGGGGACCCCTCCCCAATTTCAGAGCCCCATCCCCAATTGCAGCTCCCCCCATGACCCCTCCTCATTTTCAGGGACCCCTCCCCATTTGGGGTCGCCCCCGGACCCCTCCCCAGTTTCAGAGCCCCCTCCCCAATTTCGGGGACCCCTCCCCAATTTGGGGGACCCCTCCTCAGTTTTGAGGACCCCTCCCCTATTTCTGAGCCCCCTCCCCAATTCGGGGACCCCTCCCCACTTTGGGGGACCCCTCCCCAATTTCCCTCCCACCCCCAAAATTTCAGGGACCCCTCCCCAGTTTCAGAGCCCCCTCCCCAATTCGGGGACCCCTCCCCACTTTCAGGACCCCTCCCCAGTTTTGGGGACCCCTCCCCAATTTGGGGGACCCCTCCCCATTCCCGGTGCCCCCAGGACCCCTCCCCAGTTTCAGAGCCCCTCCCCAATTTCGGGGACCCCTCCTCAGTTTTGGGGACCCCTCCCCAATTTCAGAGCCCCCTCCCCATTCCAGGTCCCCCCAGGACCCCTCCCCAATTTCAGAGCCCCCTCCCCAATTTAGGTCCCTCTGGGACCCCTCACCAATTTCAGAGCCCCCTCCCCAATTTGGGGACCCCTCTCCAATTTGTGGGACCCCTCCTCAGTTTTTGGGGACCCTCCCCAATTTCAGAGCCCCCTCCCCAATTTCGGGGACCCCTCCCCAATTTCAGGGCCCCTCCCCAGTTTTAGCCCCCTCCCCTTCCAGGGGACCCCTCCCTTTTCAGCTCTTTTGGGGACCCCTCTCCCACTTCGGGGACCCCTCCCCAATTTCCCTCCCACCCCCAAAATTTCAGGGACCCCTCCCCACTTTCGGGGACCCCTCCCCAGTTTTGGGGACCCCTCCCCAATTTCAGAGCCCCCTCCCCATTCCAGGTGCCCCCGGGACCCCCGTTTGCTGCTCGTTGTGACCCCCGAGGAGCCCCCCGAGCCCCCCCCGGAGCCCGGCCTGGTCACCGTGAGCACCCCAAAATTGGGGGGGGTCCCCAAAATATGGGGGGTCCCAAATATGGGGGGGGGCCCAAAAATGGGGGGGGTCCTAAATATGGGGGGGGTCCCCAAAATATGGGGGGGGTCTTAAAATATGGGGGGGTCCTAAATTATGGGGGGGACCCTAAAATTATAGGGGGGTCCCCAAAATATGGGGGGGTCCCAAATATGGGGGGAGACCCCAAAAATGGGGGGGTTCTAAATTATGGGGGGGTCCTAAAATTGGGGGGGGACCCTAAAATTTGGGGGGGGTCCTAAATTATGGGGGGGTCCCCAAAATATGGGGGGGGTCCTAAAATGGGGGGAGACCCCAAAAATGGGGGGGGTCCTAAAATATGGGGGGGTTCTAAATTATGGGGGGGTCTCCAAAATATGGGGGAGGGTCTTAAGATATAGGGGGACCCCAAAAATGGGGGGGACCCCAAAATATGGGGGGGTCTTAAAATATGGGGGGTCTCTAAAATATGGGGGGTCCCAAATTATGGGATGGATCTCAAAATTGGGGTGACCCTAAAAAATGGGGGGTCTTAAAATGGGGGGTTCATCCCAAAATATGGGGAGGGGGGACCCCAAAATTGGGGGGATTGTGAAGTTTGGGGGAGGGCAAATTTTGGGGTGGTTTGGGGGGATTTTGGGGTGATTTTGGGATGAATTTTGGGGTAAATTTGGGGTAATCTTGGGATAATTTTGGGATAATTTTGGGGTGAATTTGGGGTAATTTTGGGGTAATCTTGGGGTGATATTGGGATAATTTTGGGGTGAATTTGGGGTGAATTTTGGGGTGAATTTGGCTGATTTTGGGGTCCCGTTTCTCCCCCCAGCGC
>NW_022148623.1:0-15318 GCF_901933205.1 Camarhynchus parvulus | reverse complement strand
TCCACCTGCCTCCCTCACCTGGCCGTGGTCTCCCTGTTCCTCAGCACTGCAGCATTTGCCTACCTGAAGCCCCCCTCCATGTCCTCCCCATCCCTGGATCTGGCCCTGTCAGTTCTGTACTCGGTGGTGCCTCCAGCCCTGAACCCCCTCATCTACAGCCTGAGGAACCAGGAGCTCAAGGCCACAGTGTGGAGACTGATGACTGGATGCTTTCAGAAACATTAAACAGCTGGCCAATTTCAGCCAATCATTTGTAATAAAAGTCACATTTGATACTTCGTGTTCGTTTGTTTGTGGGTTTTTTCTTTTCTTTTACTATTTCATATTGTCCGCAAAAAAGAAGTCATTGGTTGTGCCATTTCTCCTTTTGTTTCTCTCCACCTTCCCTGTGACTACAGACTGTGTCAGTGAGGGGCTGTGGTCTCGGTGGCTTTAAATGAGCTAAAGGATGTCCCAGCAGAGTTTCCTGCAGAGATGCCCTTTTGTTGCCTTCTCTGGAGCTGCAGCAGCAATGTCTGTGTGCAGAGCTGGGGCAGATCAGGGGCTGGCCCAGCAGTTGTGCCCAGCAGCAGCAGCACTTGGTGTTGCCAGTGCTGCTGCCGTGGCCCTGCCCGCTGCCCTGGTGGCCCTGGTGTTGCTGCAGGGCCTGAGTGCTCTCGGGGCCGGGCACAGCCCTGGGGGTGGCAGTGCCGGGGCTGCAGCAGGGACAGGCCATGGGCACTGCTGGGGCAGCGCTGACGCCTCAGGCCAGGCCCTGGGGGCTCCAGGCTCCTTGCCCAGGCTCTCTCAAGAACACGGCCAGGCCAATGCTCAGCACAGAAAAGCCCCGTGAGCAGCCCCAGGCTGGCCGTGGGCAGGCTGGGGGCAAACAGCATGGCTGGGGCTCTGCAAGGGCCCTGGGGCAGACGGGAAGGAGCAGCAGAGCAGGGGCTGATCCATCCCCAGTGCGCTGCACAGCCCAGGGCAGCGTCCCAGAGCGTCCTGATGGAGCTGCCAACAACATCCCCCTCTGCAGCCCTGGCCTCTCCCCCAGCTCACACAGGTGCCCCATCCTTGCAGGCACAGACACGGCAGCACTGGCTCAGCAGCCCCTGTTTGCATTGCACACAGCAGGGGGAGCACCCCCATGCTGTTGCTGTGGGGACATGAACCTGAGGGAGCACAAATGCCATCAGCCCCTGGGGCCAGCAAGGGCTGGGGGACACCAGGGAAACCACTCAGCTTTGTCCTGGCCTCTGCACTCAGCCAGAAAGTTTGTTCCCATCAGCTGGGAGTTTCCTGTCCCACTGCAGATGCTGTTGCTCAGAGCCAGGGCTGCCTGGCAGCCACCCCCAAACTGCCCTCAGCATTTCCTTGGCTTCACCTTGGCTTTCTTTACTCTTCCTGCTACAAATTTCTTCTATTTCCCACCCCAGGTGGCCTAGAGATGGACACCGCACTTGAGTTGCTGCTCAACCAGGTGCAAGCACAGGGGAAGAATCACTGCCCAGCCCCTGCTGGCCACACCATTCCTGATCCAGGCCAGGAGCCATTGGCCTTCTCGGCCGCCTGGGCACACTGCTGGCTCATGTCCAGCCTGCTGTCCATCAGTCCCTGTAGGTCCCTTTCTGCCTGGCTGCTCTCCAGCCACTCTGTCCCCAGCCTGTAGTGCTGCAGGGCTTGTTGTGGCCAAAGTGCAGGACCCGGCACTTGGACTTGTTAAACCTCACCTTGTTGGATTTGGGCCCTGGATCCAGCCTGTCCAAGGCCCTGTGCAGAGCCCTCCTACCCTCCAGCAGATCAACACTCCCAGACAACTTGGTGTCACCATGGTTCCACGAGGCCCCAGAGTGTCCCAATGGTCTCCATGATTCCATGAGGCCTCACAGTGTCACAATGTCCCTTTGGTTCCATGGGAGCCCTTGGTGTCACAAAGTCCCTTGGATCCTTGGGCCCTGCAGTGTCACAATGGATCCTTGGTCCCCCAGGTCCCTGCAGTGTCACAGTGGATCCTTGGTTCCATGAGGTCTGCAGGGCAGCAATGCTCTCCTTGGTTCCACAGTGTCACAATGGCCTCTTGGTCCCAAGGGCCACCACGGTGTCAAACATGTTTCCTTCATTCCAGGAGTCCCTGAGGAGCAGCACTGGCCCCTTGGTTCCACGGGGCCCTGCAGTGTCACCATGGCCCCATCATGACACCAGGTCCTGCTCTGTCACAATGCTCTGCATGGTTCCACAAGGCCCTGCAGGGTCACTGCGGCCTCTTGGCTCCATGGGGCCTCAGAGTGCCACAATGAATTCCTTGGTGCTGCAGTGTCACAATGGAGCCCTGGTGACACAAGATCCTGCAGTGTCCCCAGGGACCCTTGGTTCCATGGGGCACCACAGTGGCACAATTGTTCCCTCAGTTCCCAGAGTCCCTGCAATGGAGCAATGGCCCCTTGATTCCATTGTCCCCAGGCTCTCACAACTGCTCCATGGCTGGTTCCAGGGAATCACAGAATGAGCAAGGTTGGCCATTGAATTCCAGCACACACCTCAGCTCTCTGATGATCCCGGCACCATGCTGGGCCCTGTTCCAGACTGGAGCAGAGCAGATGTTGATGGGACAGGAGCCCTGTGGGGCTGTCAGGGACCTGCAGCTTGCAAGGTGCTCTGCTCTCCCTCAGGTGCTCTGGGAGAGATCCAATCCCAGCTGGGCACCTCAGGGCACAAGTGGCACTGCCTGTTCATGGGCACACAGCTGATGCCTGCCTGGAATGGGGCACAGGTGTTAATACCTGTTAGTCTCATAATATACCAGCAAATCTTTATTATCTAGGTCATTTGAGTACTTTTAAGAAATAGCAAAATTTTCCCATTAGGTACAGGAATTTTCTCGATCTACTGGATTCTTCTACTGATGGCAGAGAAGAAATTCTTATCTCCCACTGTTCCTTTGCCACCAACATCCAGTCTAATCTTTAATGACCCCCTTCCTTCAGGTGTTTCCACCTCTCCTGGTTAAAAGGCCATGTCTAAGGACATCTCTTCACTAGACCAGCTGGACCTTTATTCTTCCCATTGTTCCCAGATTTCATCCTCCAGATGGTCTCTGGTCATTCAAGTGCCTCTCAGCTGACTTCTGTCATGCTTTTAGCTTCAAGGAGTTGCCCAATCTTTCCAAAGTGCAAATAAATATATCAGTAAGCAAGATTCTTATGTTCTTGTCTAAACTGTTCAAATGTCCAACTTGTGTTTGTTGGCAAGAAACCTTTCTGTGCCTCTGAGTGTCACCAGTCCCTGAGCCCAAAGGACACAAACCTGATGAGTTGTGGTTCCCACTGCAGGGGCTGCACTTGGACCTTGGCTCTGCACAGGAGAGCTCTTCATCCCCTTTCTCTCTTTTCCTCCCTCTGGCCATGGAGGGAGCTCCTGACTTCAGCCTGTGACTCGTGTGTGCAAAGAGCAAATCTGGGCAGAATCGGGGCAGGGAGGGTTTGGGGGGACCTTGGGATCTGTGCTGGGCACAGAAGGTGTTTTCCATTGCTCTGAGACTGTCTGCTGTGGAAAGTGGATTTAATATCCAGCAGAGGAATGACTTTTGCATTGGATGGAGCTGTGCCTTGCCTTGGCTTTGTTGGCTGACAAGAAATGAACATCCCTCTGTGTCTGGGGCAGCTCCTTCTCCAAGGAAAGCAGGTGGGAGTTGGAGCCAAGGAGCTGAAAGCTGCAGGTGCAGCCTGGGCTGGAGGGAGCTCAGATTTGCACAAGGCTGCTCTGAGTGCCAGGGCTTGGATGGGGGAAATGGTGGGGTGGGGGTAGGGACAGAGTCTGATTGATTGTCAGCCATGAAGGGTCTTGATTTTCATCTTTATTCGGACTGCATGAGGAGGTACTTGGAGTCGATGTCAGTTGGAGATTGCACATATCAATGAATTAACAGGAAAACACAAGTAAACAGGATGTAAAAAGTCTTTTCTTGCTGTCATTTTAAATATCATATATTCACTTTGAATACGCTACTGAGATCTACTTAACTACAAATTATTTGGAAACTGAATTCAAATTATTCCCAGAGGCTTGGCTTGTTCAGGTGTTCTGAATGTTGATGAGCCCTGGGACACTGAATTCCTGCACTGAAGAGCTGAAGGCTGAACAAGCCTCTGGAGCAGGAAAATTCAGCAGCAGCCTCCAAGGTGCTGAGGATGTCAGCAGCCCCCAGTGAGGCCATCCCTGCCCAGAGACCGTGGGGGAATGGGCAGACAAGGAGAGTCCCCCTGGGCTGGGGCAGCACAACTCAGAGGCACCAGCGGCTCCAGCTGGGCAATGGAGTGTGGAATGTGGCTGGGAAAGCCCTGCCTGGGCTGGGCCAAGCAGGACACACAAGCCCTGACTGCCATCCACTAAAAAACTCTCTCAATGAGACATTTAAAAGGAATTACAATTGTTTGTGTACTCTGAGTTGGACTCACTGGAGAAATGCCAACAAGAGATTCTCAGGAGCTCAGAAGAACCAAACATCCTTTACTGGCAACTTTAGAAAATCAGAGAAACTTTGGCAAATTGTTTTTTATGACATTGTATTAGTTTTGATTTGTTAATTTAGGATTTTTCTAATTTTGAGATTTCTTAATTAATGGATTGATGAGTGTGGTGGGTTTTAGTGTCGGTTATTTATTTATGTATTTATTTTGTTGTGAGATAGTATTGTGAGAAAGTTAAAGTAGGCTTAAAATTTTAAAAGGATGTAAAGAAAAATTTATTGAAAATAAATTACAGAAAAAAGGAAGTAAGAATTAAAATAAACTCTTTAGAACACTTTTTTTTTCTTTACAACTTTTTTTTTTTACTGACAGTGTAAAAAAGTAAGCTTAAAATTTCTAGTTAGTTTACTATTTCTAGAATAGTCTTTTTTTAGTCTACTTAGGGAGAGTAGCTTTTGTTGTTAAGGTTATGGAGATTTTTTACAAGAGGAAAAACAGATTTTTTGTGGTACTTAATTTTGTCATGGATAACAGTTGTCTGAGGAACTTTGTTATTGTGAAGTTGTTTTTATTGCTACAAGCTTTTTTACAGCTTGTTGATGGGCCATGTTGACCTATGGGGTATTGTTTTAAAGATGAGTGATTTAAAGGTAAAAGTTTTTATTATTTATCTTTAGAATTATTTTTATATCTGGGAATATAGATCTTCTCTTAGGGGTGCTGGATTACTTTTTTTGTTTCTGTTTAAAATTTTGATGAAATTACAGTTATTTTAACATTTGTTTATTTTAGTATGGAGGTTTTTGTTTGATATTAATTTGAATTTTAAAATTTTTTATAGTTTTATGTGTTATAAAGAAAAAGAACTTTTTCTTTTATAGTTTATAAGAGGATTTTAGTTTTAAGATTAAGGTATTTCTTCTTTTTTATTTAGGATTTAACTTCTTTACTGATTTTGATGGGTTTATATTGTTTTTTTATATGCTTGCATTTTTTTTTTTAACTCGAGGGAGGATTGAAAACAGTATTGAAAGGATTAACATCTGACCTGCTGGTAACTTGTAGTGGAAGTTGTGGTTGGGTTGTTTTAGGACTGGTTTTATGGTTAGTTTTTGGCTTTTTTTGTGTTTAAATTTTTAGTTTTAGGGTTGTTTTGTATGGATTGTAGGTTGTAGGGGTTTTTGGTTTGAGTTGTGTTGGGGGAAGGGGACTTGATGGAAAGATTTTAATGCTTGTGGCTAGCTTTGTTCTGGTTGGGGTTTTGTAGCCTCTTTTGTTTTCCTGTTTGGCAGTTGTTGGGGTTTGGTTTGGTTAGAATGGGGCCAATGGGGGGGGGGGCAGCCTGGGGAGGGGGGAAGGGGCTCAGCCCACGGCAGGGTTGCTTGGTTTGGTTTGGTTTGGTTTGGTTTGGTTTGGTTTGGTTTGGTTTGGTTTGGTTTGGTTTGGTTTGGTTTGGTTTGGTTTGGTTTGGTTTGGTTTGGTTGAGATGGGGGCCAGGGCCAGGCCCTGCTACTTCTTTGTTGACTGGAAAAGAAAGAGGAGGTTCCTGGGTTTTTTCATCTTTAACATTTGTGTTTCACAGAGGCATGTTCAGTATCTTAGTGGTTTAACAGATTGTCAGTAACACAAAAAGTTTTGTATTACTTTTTAAAATTCTTCTCATGTCATACTATGACAGACATTCAGTCAACAAAAAACACTTCTCAAAGCATTGACTTGGCCCATTCAACTTCACAAACTCTAAGCCTGTTCAATTTAAGGTTAATCAAAATTTGAAGGAGAACAGAAACAGAAGACACAGAAAGAGAGAAAGACAAAAAAGATTTAGAGAAGCACACAAACAGCTACCAACTCCAGGATTCCAGCAGTGTTCAGATGGAAATTCCAAGAGGAGGTAGGGTCAAGATGTGTGCTTGCCTTGTGGTCAGCCTTCAATACCCCTTGGTCTCCCTGGGCCCTTCCCCCAGGTGGGACTTGGGCTCATTTGGTCCCTCAGGAGCTGGGCTGGGGCTGCAGAGGTGGCTGTGGAGCATTGCCTGTGCTGTGCCAGGGACTGGCAGCCACTGCTGGGCTGGGATAGAGGCTCTGGGGGGATTGGGGTTCCAGGGCAGGGCAGGGCTGGGGTTCCAGGGCAGGGCAAGGCTGGACCTGCCCCTTCCTCCCCCACACACAAAATGTTTCCAGCCAACAATCTCCTCCAGTCTGTCATAGTAAGGCAATGTTGGAGGTGAAATCCCAATTCTGGCCATGGGCACCTGGACAAGAAGGACAGTTCTTTTCCATAGGAAGGAAAGCACAGAGCCCCAGTGTTTGGAAGGCAGGTGAGAGCCTCATTAGGCCAAGGCCAGCCAGACTTGTCAGGAATGGCAGATTTTGTCTGGGAGCAGTCTTTGGACATAGGGAATTTTGGAGGTGGAAACCCAATCTCAGCCATGGGCACCTGGAGAAGCAGGACAGTTCTTTCCCATGGGAAGGAAAACACGGAGCCTTCCCCAGAGTTTTGGGAACAGATGAGTGCTGACCCTTGTGGAACCACTGCCAGCCAGACTTATCCTGGCAATATTCCTATGGGAACAAGCCCTGGATATAAGGAAATTTGGAGGTGAAATCCCAATTCTGGCCATGCATGCCTGGGGGAGGAGTAGAGATCTTTTCCATTGGAAGGAAAGTCCAGAGCTCCATTGTTTGAATAGCAGATGAGAAGACACCCTCAACCTGCCAAGGTTAGCTGTCAGGCAGCCCCTGGGAGGCCAAACCAGACAGACCTGTTCCAATGGTCTCTGTGGTTCCCCAGGCCCCACAATGTCACAGGACTCCTCTGTTCCATGAGCCCTGCAATGTCACAATGGACCTTTGGACCCTGGGGGTTTGTGGTGTCACAATGGTCTCCTTTGGCTCCACAGTGTCACAATGGACCACTGATGACAAGAGGCCCCTTTGTGTCACTCTGGAGTTTTGGTTCCATGCAGCCCTGCAGTGTCACAATGGTCTCCTTTGGTTGCCCAGTGTCACAATGGACCAATGATGACACAAGGCCCTGCAATGTCACAGTGTTGCTTTGGTTCCATGCAGCCCTGCAGTGTCACAAAGGCCTCTTGGTTTCACCAGGCCCCACAGTATCACAATGGTCTCCTTGTTTCTGTGGGGACCCCCAGGGTCACAATGGTCTCCATGATTCCATGAGTCCCTGCAGTGTCATAATGGTCTCCTTGGTTCCCTGAGGCTGTGAAGCGTTCTAATGATTTCTCTTTGGTTCCATGAGGCCTTGCAATGTCACAATGGACCTTTGGCACCATGAGGTCCTGCGGTGTCACAATGGACCCTTGGTTTGACGAGACCTCTCAGTGTCACAATGATCCCTACATTCCATGGAACTACACAGCATCAGTACAGTCCCCTTGGTTCCATGACACTCAGCAATTCACAGACGTCCCCATGATTCCATGAGGCCCCACAGTGTCACAATGGTCCCTTGGTGTCACAGGGCCCCACAGTGTCACAATGGTCCCTTGGTGTCACAGGGCCCCACAGTGTCACAATGGTCCCTTGGTTCCATGGGCCCTGTGCTGCTGCATTCCCCCCTCCCCTTCTCAGGCCGCCCTGCCAGCTGAGAAATGCTCCTTGGGCCTTGGCCTTGGCCAACAGCCCCTGGGCTCAGCTCCTCTGCAGCTCATCACAAACACTGTCTGCCCCAGGCACTGCTGCTGCCCAACCAGCTCCTGCTTTCTGTAGGAGCAGCCCTGGGAACTGGTTTTGTTCCCTCAGTGGCACAACATCCCTGTTCTCACACTGCCAAAGAAAGCTGTTGGTGCCAAGTGCGGCCAGGATGAACCATTGCTGGGACTGAAGCCCCTCTCTTGGGGCCCTGCAAACAGCGCTCCAGAAGGAGCCCTTGGAGCTCTCCTGGGCCAGCCACTCCCTCTGAGTGGGGCCTCTCCCAGCCGGGAACTCTCCCGTTTGCTGCACTCGGGGATCCCCAACAACGACGGAGCCTGGGCCGTTCCCCCCACTCCTCCAGGCTCAGCCCTTCACCCGCTGGGGAGATGCCAAAGGATCCACAGGGAGCATTGTCCATTGTGACACTGTAGAACCTTCTGGAATCAAGGTGGTCATGTTATACTATAGGACCTTGTGGAACAAAGGATCCATGGTGACACTGTGGGACTCAGACCATTGTTGACAATGCGGAAGCTCATGGAACCAAATGTTGGTAGTGACACAGCAGGGTCTCATGGAACCAAGGGTGCACTGTGGCTCTGTAGGGCTTCACAGAACCAAGGAGACAATTTTGACACTGTGGGGCCTCATGGAACCACCTGCCACTGTGACACAGCTGGGCCAAATCGAGTCAAGGGGCCACTGAGACCCTGAGGAACCTCATGGAACCAAAGTCTATTGTGATGCAGTGGAACCTCATGGAACCAAAGGTCCATTGTTACACTGTGGAACCCTGTGGAACCAATGGGGCCATGTGACACTGTGGTGCTCCATGGAACCAAGGGGCCATTTTGATTCTGCTTTGCCTCATGGAACCAGGGGGCCACAACAGCACTGTAGGACCTTGTCGAACTAAGGCAGCCTTGTGACACTGGGGGCTCCCTTGGAACCAAGGGTCCATTGGGATATTGCAGGGCCTTATGGAACCATGGAGACCATTATGAGCCTTTGGAACCCATTGTAACCAAGGGGCCATTGTAGCATGGCAGGGCCTCATGGAATCAAGGGGACCATAGTGACACTGTGGGGCTCCATGGAACAAAGACCACCTGCGGGAGGCAATGCGTCATCATACATCTTAAGATCCTTTAGATACAACAGTTAGTAAATTTGGTTTTAGGACGCAGGAGACATTAGGTGTAAGCTTCAGAAGATTCAGGGGCCAATGGGGTGAAATTTAGAAGCCTTATTAGAAGAGGCATGGAGGGGTTTTAGCAGTTGAGAGGAAGGATACAAACAAGGGATGACAAAATTAGTAGCAGTAGTAAGAGAAGAAGAAAAAGGGAGATGACATATTCAAATTACTTCCACAGGAAGTCATCAGAGTGGAATTATAGGGCATGGATGGATGGTTGGTCCAAAAGGGAATGAAGCTCATGTTCTGCAAGTCACGGCATTTTCAGAGATGGCACCACATCTGTTCTTCCTGGTGTTCTTATCAAGCAGATAATGTAGTATTGATATTTTCTCTATTAAGCTTCTTGTTTTCTAGTAGAAAACAAAGAGAAAGGAAGCTTCTGTGTCCCTTTGTTTGTAATTTCATTCTATTGAAGGAGACTGTTTAAGGGCAAAAAGTCATGAGCTGTGCCTCATAATCTAAAATCACTGATGCCAGCAGTTTCCAAATCATTGCTCTGATTGTGGTTTAGTTAAATATGTAGGTTATTTGACTGCATGTGGAAGGACGTGTTGCAAGACAAGGTAACAATCTAAGAATTGAAGATTGCATGCAAGATGTTTTCCATTACCATCTGTATGGCTGATTACCTTGTCAAGTGGGCAGTTTGCTTTATCTCTGAGTGACCACAATCACACCTCCCTTGGGAGGGGACCTCTGCTGATAACAGACTACTGAATATCAGTGCATGACTGATAAGAACTACCATCCCATTGTGAGATGCTCTGCCCAGAGGGAGGAGCCAAGCATTGCTACCCTGATATACGCTGAGATTCTGGAACACCAGCATGGCTTTTCTCCACGGGGTTCCCCAGAGGAACAGCAGCTGCCTCTTCCTCCTGGATCTTCAGAGGAACCCTACATCCTTCTCTACAGATCCTCCTTGCTTCAACAGAACCACACCTGATACTTCAGAGGACTGCAGCCACATTTTCAATTGGACTACCACCCACACCCTGGCCAACAGGGTGTCAGGTTGGGTTCTGACTCTGTCAGTGTTGTTCTAGTGTACTGCATTGTTTATTTTATTCTTTGTTTTCTTCCCTATTAAAGAACTGTTATTTCCTGCTCCCATGTTTTGCCTGAGAGCCCCTTAATTTAAAATTATAGCAATTTGGAGGGGTGGGGAGGGTTTACATTCTTCATTTCAGGGGAGGCTCCTGCCTTCCTTAGCAGGCTCCTGTCTTTCCAAACCAACACCAGTAGCAATTCTGTAGCAGTTCCTGGTTTCATCAGTTCCTGCACAGCTCCAGCTCAGCTCCAGGCAGGTTCCAATAAAAGATAAGTAGAATATTGGCCCAATACTGATTATGAAAAGGAAGGGAAAGCTCTGTGTAGCTGTAACAAAGGTGACAGGGATGAAGAGAAAAAGGATTCTCACATTTGGCAAAGCCCTGAAGCCTGGGAATTTACGAGTTATTCAGGAATTTAGCTACATGAGCTGGGATTCTTGTGGGACTTTCAGCAGCCTTGTTTTCCCTCACCATGGGGTGAATGAACCTTGTCAGTCTCACTGGTAACATTTGCTCCCTTTCCTCCAGTGATTTTAACAAACATTTCAAGGAAGGACAACAAAATACTTTCTTTACACTGGCCACCCACAACAGCCATTTTCCTCACCAGTTCTCCCATAAGTCGTGCAGAGGAATCTGCATTCAATTTTCCAAGAGTTCCGCCAGAGAAAATCACAACCTCCTCAGAGGAGGGAACCATGCTGTTGTCAGAGGCACTTGAGGTCAGGGAGCAGTTCCTAAACTCACTGTGCCAAAATAATGTCAGTCTGGTTACGGGAATTGTTAGAGAGATGCCTCTGCCCCAATTAAGGTGCAAATGAGACCAAATCCAAAGTGGATTTTATTGAACAGGAATTGTGAGGTAGAGAGAGAGATGGAAAGAAAGAGAAAAGGGGGGAGAGCCAGGCAGTGACAGGGACAGAGACCTCCCCTGGGGCAGAGCAAGTGTGACATTGTCCCCTGTGTGTGTGGCCTTCCCAGGGTGGGGGTTTTACACCTGAGCCAGTTTGGGTAAGGGGGGTGGTGTTCACCCCCTGAGCAGGGATTACCCCACTGTTTCAGGTTGCAATGGAAGATGGAACCAAATGCATGTTTTCAATCCCCATCTTCATCAACTGCTATCAACAGGTGGGGCAGTGTTCTTTATCTCTTGCATGACTCAGCCCTGATAACGCCCTCCAGGGGAGATATCTTCTGGGAATGGGCCATTGAGTGTCACTGCAGGACTGATCAAATTCCATCATCCCATTGTGGGATGCTCCGCCCAGGGGGAGGATCCAAGCATTCCTACCTGGATATAAGCTGAGCCTTGCAACACCAGGAGCAGCTTGCCTGCTGGATTCCCAGAGGACAAGAGCTCCAGAACCACCACTGGACCTCCAGAGGAAGACCAGACCCTTCTACAGGATCACTGCTGTGACAGAATCATGTTCATCACTCCAACAGGACTGCAGCCACCATTTAATGGGACTGCTGCCACCACCCTGACCAACATGGTGTCAGGTTATATCCTGACTCTGTCAGTTTAAGGCAGTGTTTCTGTATCATTGCCTTGATCTTCATTTTCTATTTAAATTGTTATTCTGGTTTAGAGCCTCCCCCAGGTTTGCCTTGAATCCAGTACAAAATTTAGTGTGCTCATCCCTTGTTTTCCTCCCAAAACAAATTTTCCCATCTTGAAACCTTCGCCTGATGAAGGAGGAGGCTGAGAGGAAGAGGAAGATGCCTCAGAACACCCAGGCAGGTGAGGAGGAAGTCAGTGCCCCTTTCCCCCTCTCTCCTGCTCCATCTCCCAGCCCAGCACAGCCCCCGGCTGCAGGACAACCCTGCTGCCAACCCCGTCCTGCTGGGGATGCGCTGGGGGGATCTCCTTCCCCTTCCCTCTGGCACGGAGGCAAATCCCATCCTCTCCCTGTCCTTCCTGCCCCAGGGAAGGAGGTTCGGATGGAGACCAGGGAGGACAAATCCCCACAGCAGAACCTCGTGGAAGAGGCCATTTTGAATGGCTCCACAGCACAGGAATTCAACAGGGAGGAAAAGCCTGGAGGATCTCAGAGGAGGAGTGGCTGCGAACCCAGGCAAGGATGCTCTGAGGAGGAAAGACCCACCCTGAGCCAGGAAGGTGGACAGAGCTTCAGCCAGTGCTCAGAGCCCATGGTCCAGGAGGAGCTTCATGATGGGGAGAAGCCCCACAAGTGCTTGGAGTGTGGGAAGAGCTTCAGGCAGAGCAGCACCCTGATCCGCCATCAGATGGTCCACACTGGGGAATGTGGGAAGGGCTTCAGCCACAGATCCACCCTTGTCACCCACCAACGCATCCACACCAGAGAGAGGCCCTACGAAACGTGTCCCGAGTGCCAGAAGACGTTTCGGACCAGCTCCGATCTCCTCAGGCATCAGCGCATTCACACCAAAGAGAGGCCCTTCCGCTGCCCTGAGTGCGGGAAGGGCTTCAAGCGCAACTCCCACCTCATCATCCACCAGCGCATCCACACTGGGGAGAGGCCCTATGAGTGCCCCATATGTGGGAAAAGGTTTCAGACCAGCGCAAACCTCCGCCAGCATGAGCGCATTCACATGGAGGAGAGGCCCTTCCACTGCCCCAACTGTGGGAAAGGATTCAAGCAAAAGTTCAGCCTCATCAGGCACCAGCGCATCCACACTGGGGAGAGGCGCTACGAATGCCCCACATGTGGGAGGAGTTTCACCCAGAGCTCTGACTTGATCAGACACCAACAGAGCCACCAGTAAGGGAAGCCCTGCAAGTGCCCCAGCTGCAGAAGAGCTTCATGCTCCACTCCAGCTTCGTCCCCTATTGGACGACCCATATTAGAAAGAGCCCTGAGGATCCCTTTTCCCTGTGATCCGTGTGAGGAAGACACCTGTCCCTTTTCCTGCCGCTGCCAATGACATGATGTGGTATGGAAGAACGTGAGGGTCTGGCCATGGCCCTGTCATTACCTTCAGTCCCACCTCAGGTCATTGCCAGGGGCAGGAAAGGGACTCTCTCTCCCCCCCTGAGGAGAAGGGTGTCCTTTCCAGGAAGGGGAAATTGTGGCCAGGAAGACCCAATGAGTTGTGTTGTAGTTTTCCCTGTAAACAGTTTTATTTATCCCTTCTGTTATCAATATTGTTTCTGTTCCATTTATTCATTTTGTCATTGCTGTTCCCAATAAATTGTTCTTATCCCAGCCTGGGATCTTTGCCTTTTGTGCTTTCCATGGGAGGCGGGAGGGCAGCAAGGGCAGCGCAGTTTTAGCGGGAGCAGGAAATTGGGGAATCCCATTCCTGAAGCCCGGCCTGTGGAAACCGAGCATCCCAGCTGGTGCCAGCCCTGGTGGCCATGGCAACAGCCTTGGGAGCGGGTCCCTGGCTGGGGCTGTGGGAACCTCTTCCCTCTGGTGCCCAGGGACAGGAGTGGAGGGAACGGCTGCAGCTGAGTCGGGGCAGGCTCAGCTTGGATGTCAGGAAAAGGTTTTTGCCCAGAGGCTGCTGGGGCCCTGCCCAGGCTCCCCAGGGAAGGCTCCCAGCTCCAGGGCTCTCTGAGCTCCAGCAGCGTTTGGACAGCGCTGCCAGGCCCAGGCTGGCATTGTTGGGCTGTCCTGTGCAGGGCCAGCAGTTGGACTGGAGGATCCTGATGGGTCCCTCCCAGCTCAGCCAATTCTGTGCTTCTGGGATCCCATGAGCCTGGGGATGGGGCTGCCAATGGTTGCCATGGCAACGGGCTCTGGCTGCAGGCCTGAGCTGGTGATGGTTGCCATGGAAACCAACCATAGCAACAGGGGCTGGTGATGGTTGCCATGGAAACTGACCACAGCAACAGGGGGCTGGTGATGGTTGCCATGGAAACTGACCAGCACAACAGAGGCCTGGTGATGGTTGCCTGCTAAGGATCAGATTTGTCACAGGGCCTCAGAGGGGTTCCATGGGGACTTTCCAAGAGTCTCCAGGCTGTTCCAGAGCTGGAATGTCACAGGCACAGACAGGGGCTCCATGGAGACCTCCCAGGGCTTTCTGGGATGGTAAAGAGCCCTGTGGTCAGAGGCAGTCACAGCCATTCCATGGTGACATCCCAGGGCACCTTGGGCTGCAAAGGCACCGATCTGTCACAGGCACTCACGGGGGCTCCACGGTGACATCCCAGGAGTGCCCAGGCTGCCAAAGAGCCGGGATGTGCCAGACACTCACAGGGGTTCCTGTCATGGGCACAGTGGGACCCTCAGGCCAAGTTTATTAGAGAAGCTCCTGTTGTGTCACGAGGTACAGAAAGGAGCCCCAATAGCCCCCATAGATCCCTAAATGTCACCGTTGAATCCATGTTCCGTGTGTTCTTTCCTATGGAAATGAACCATTCCTCTCATCCAGATGTCCATGTTGGAAATTAGGATTGCACCTCTAAAATTCTGTATATCCAAGGGTCGCTCCCAGGCAAAATCTGCCAGAACCGTCAAG
This sequence comes from Camarhynchus parvulus, assembly GCF_901933205.1. NCBI lineage: Eukaryota > Metazoa > Chordata > Aves > Passeriformes > Thraupidae > Camarhynchus > Camarhynchus parvulus. Next base: position 514 of record NW_022148623.1, on the reverse strand, counting down.
TCTGGCTGGCCTTGGCCTCTGGTGGCTGCCCCTGCAACACTGGGACTGGGTTCTTTCCTTCCCATGGAGATCACTGGGACACTCTGGGACCTCATGGAACCAAGGGGATCATTGTGGCACCACTGGAGCCCGTGGAATCAAGGGGATCATTGTGGCACCCCTGGAGCCCATGGAGCCAAGGGGATCATTGTGGCACCACTGGAGCCCATGGAACCAAGGGGATCATTGTGGCACCACTGGAGCCCATGGAACCAAGGGGCCATGGTGACACAGAGGGGTTTCATGGAACCCAGAGACCATGATGACTCTGTGGGGTCTGATGGAACCATGGAGACCAATGTGACCCTTCAGGGCCTCGTGTCACCAAGGGGGCATTATGGCACCTCAGGGCCTCATGGAAGCAAGGGACCATTGGGACACTGTGGGGATCCCATGGAACCGAGGGAACATGGAACAGGTCTGACTGGCTTGGCCTCCCATGGGCCACCTGAGAGGTCTGACTGATGCTGGAATG
>NW_022148622.1:0-119732 GCF_901933205.1 Camarhynchus parvulus | reverse complement strand
TGAGTGTCCCCACTGTCCGCAGGCGGTGGCGCTGGGCCGGCGCGGGCTGCTGGCGCTGGGGGGGCGGGGGCTGCGGGCACCGGTGGGTTGCGGGGTTTGCGGAATGGTGGATTTTGGTGGCACTGCGATGTCCCCCGATGTCCCCTGAGTGTCCCGCTGTCCCCACTGTCCGCAGGCGGTGGCGCTGGGCCGCGCGCTGCTGGCGCTGGTGGCTGCGGCTGCGGGCGCTGCGCTGGCGGCGCTGGTGCTGCCGCGGGACCTGCGGCACCGCGGGCTCCCCGCGGCCACCAGGGGGCACCACTTCGGCAGCGACGCCAGCAAGGTGTGGCGGGCCATCCGCAGGTGGGGACACCTGGGGACACCCCCGTGACATCCCTCTGTGTGCCCCCAGTGTCCCCAATGTCCCCCAGTGTCCCCAGTGTCCCCCAATGTCCCCAGTGTCCCCAGGCCAGCAAGGTGTGGCGGGCCATCCGCAGGTGGGGACACCTGGGGACAACCCCCGAGACCCCTCTGTGTGCCCATTAATGCCCCCATTGATGTCCCCAATGCCCCAATGTCCCCATTGATGTCCCCAGGTTCGTGCTGTCTGTCTTGTCCCTCTATTACCCGTCTGTCTGTCTGTCTGTCCGTAGGTTCGTCCCCGGCATTCTCTCCCTCTATTACCGGTCTGTCTGTCTGTCCGTCTGTCTGTCCGTAGGTTTGTCTCCGGCATTCTCTCCCTCTATTACCGCTCTGTCTGTCTGTCTGTCTGTCTGTCCGTAGGTTCGTCTCCGGCATTCTCTCCCTCTATTACCTGTCTGTCTGTCTGTCTGTCTGTCTGTCCCAGGTTTGTCTCCGGCATTCTCTCCCTCTATTACCGGTCTGTCTGTCTGTCCGTCTGTCTGTCCGTAGGTTCGTCTCCGGCATTCTCTCCCTCTATTACCGGTCTGTCTGTCTGTCCGTCTGTCTGTCTGTCCGTAGGTTTGTCTCAGGTGTCCTGTCCCTCTATTACCGGTCTGTCTGTCTGTCCGTCTGTCTGTCTGTCCGTAGGTTTGTCTCAGGTGTCCTGTCCCTCTATTACCGGTCTGTCTGTCTGTCTGTCTGTCTGTCCCAGGTTTGTCTCAGGTGTCTGTCCGTCTGTCCGTAGGTTTGTCTCAGGTGTCCTGTCCCTCTATTACCGGTCGGACGCCGCCGTCCGCGAGGACCCCGAGCTCCAGGCCTGGGTGGGCGAAATCTTCACCCGCGGCTTCCTGGGCAGGAGGAGCTCAGGTGGGCACGGGGGGGGGGGCACAGGGGCACAGGTGGGAACGGGGGCGGGGCACAGGTGGGCACAGGTGGGGTACAGGGGCACAGGTGCCCCCTCAGGTGACACCTCAGGTGGGCACAGGTGGGCACGGGTGGGCACAGGTGAGGCCTCAGGTGGGATCAGGTGGGCACAGGTGGGGTACAGGGGCACAGGTGTGGTACAGGGGCTCAGGTGGGCACAGGTGCCCCCTCAGGTGCCCCCTCAGGTGACCCCTCAGGTGGGCACAGAGGGCTCAGGTGCCCCCTCAGGTGGGCACAGGTGGGCACAGGTGTGGTACAGGGGCTCAGGTGGGCACAGGTGCCCCCTCAGGTGGGCACAGGTGGGGTACAGGGGCACAGGTGACCCCTCAGGTGGGCACAGGTGGGGTACAGGGGCTCAGGTGCCCCCTCAGGTGCCCCCTCAGGTGGGCACAGGTGGGCACAGGTGGGCTCAGGTGCCCCCTCAGGTGGGCACAGGTGGGCACAGGTGGGCTCAGGTGACTCCTCAGGTGGGCACAGGTGGGGTACAGGGGCTCAGGTGCCCCCTCAGGTGCCCCCTCAGGTGCCCCCTCAGGTGCCCCCTCAGGTGGGCACAGGTGGGATCAGGTGGGCTCAGGTGCCCCCTCAGGTGCCCCCTCAGGTGGGCACAGGTGGGATCAGGTGGGCACAGGTGGGCTCAGGTGCCCCCTCAGGTGCCCCCTCAGGTGGGCTCAGGTGCCCCCTCAGGTGACCCCTCAGGTGGGCACAGGTGGGGTACAGGGGCTCAGGTGGGCTCAGGTGCCCCCTCAGGTGCCCCCTCAGGTGACCCGCCGTGTGCCCGGTGCCAGGGGTGCCCTCCCGTCTGGACTCCGTGCGTGGCCTGGTCACCTTCGTCACCACCGTGATCTACACCTGCTCTGCGCACCACGCGGCCACCAACAGCGGCCAGGTGAGCACTGACCACTGACCAGAGTGACCACTGACCCACAGTGACCAGAGTGACCACTGCACTGACCACTGACCCACAGTGACCCACACTGACCGCAGTGACCACTGACCCACACAGTCACACCTGCTCTGCGCACCACGCGGCCACCAACAGCGGCCAGGTACTGACCACTGACCACAGTGACCACAGTGACCACTGCACTGACCACTGACCCACAGTGACCCACAGTGACCACTGACCACACTGACCACACTGACCACAGTGACCCGCACAGTCACACCTGCTCTGCGCACCACGCGGCCACCAACAGCGGCCAGGTGAGCGCTGACCACTGACCACAGTGACCACTGACCCACAGTGACCAGAGTGACCACTGCACTGACCACTGACCCACAGTGACCCACACTGACCGCAGTGACCACTGACCCGCACAGTCACACCTGCTCTGCGCACCACGCGGCCACCAACAGCGGCCAGGTACTGACCACAGTGACCACTGACCACTGACCCACACTGACCACACAGTGACTTCTGACCTCTGACCCCCACACTGACCCCACTTCTCCTGCCCATCCCCCCACCCCAGTTTTGGGGCAGTTTTGGGGCTCCGGGGGTGTTTGGGGGGGGCTCTGGGGTTTGGGGGCATTTTGGGGTCTCTGGGACATTTTTGGGGTCCCTCTCACACATTTTTGGGTCCCTTTTCCCGTTTCCGGGCAGTTTGAGCTCTCTGACACTGATCTCTCTCTCCCCCATTTTTGGGGTCCCTCTGCCCCATTTTTGGGTCACTTTTCCCGTTTTTGGGGTCATTTTGAGCTCTCTGCGTTCCCCCCAAATGCCCCCATTTTGGGGGTCAGTTTTCCCATTTTTGGGGTCTCTCTGTTGCATTTTTTTGGGTCCCTTTTCCCGTTTTTGGGCAGTTTGAGCTCTCTGACATTGGGGTCCCTCTCTCCCCCATTTTTGGGGTCCCTCTGTTATATTTTTTTGGGTCTCTTTTCCCGTTTTTGGGCAGTTTGAGCTCTCTGACATTGGGGTCCCTCTCCCCCATTTTTGGGGTCCCTCTCACACATTTTTGGGTCCCTTTTCCCGTTTCCGGCCAGTTTGAGCTCTCTGACATTGGGGTCTCTCTCTCCCCCATTTTTGGGGTCCCTCTGTTACATTTTTGGGTCCCTTTTCCCGTTTTTGGGCAGTTTGAGCTCTCTGACATTGGGGGTCTCTCTCTCCCCATTTTTTGGGGTCCCTCTGTTATATTTTTGGGTCCCTTTTCCTGTTTCCGGGCAGTTTGAGCTCTCTGACATTGGGGTCTCTCTCTCCCCCATTTTTGGGGTCCCTCTGTTATATTTTTTTGGGTCCCTTTTCCTGTTTCCGGGCAGTTTGAGCTCTCTGACATTGGGGTCTCTCTCTCCCCCATTTTTGGGGTCCCTCTCCCCCATTTTTGGGTCCCTTTTCCTGTTTTTGGCCAGTTTGAGCTCTCTGACATTGGGGTCTCTCTCTCCCCCATTTTTGGGGTCTCTCTGTTATATTTTTTTGGGTCTCTTTTCCCGTTTCCGGCCAGTTTGAGCTCTCTGACATTGGGGTCTCTCTCTCCCCCATTTTTGGGGTCCCTCTGTTATATTTTTTGGGTCTCTTTTCCCGTTTTTGGCCAGTTTGAGCTGTCTGACATTGGGGTCTCTCTCTCCCCCATTTTTGGGGTCCCTCTGTTACATTTTTGGGTCCCTTTTCCCGTTTCCGGGCAGTTTGAGCTCTCTGACACTGATCTCTCTCTCCCCCATTTTTGGGGTCCCTCTCCCCCATTTTTGGGTCCCTTTTCCCGTTTCCAGCCAGTTTGAGCTCTCTGACATTGGGGTCCCTCTGTGACATTTTGGGGTCCCTCTGTTATATTTTTTTGGGTCCCTTTTCCCGTTTTTGGGCAGTTTGAGCTCTCTGACATTGGGGTCTCTCTCTCTCCCATTTTTGGGGTCCCTCTGTGACATTTTTGGGTCCCTTTTCCCGTTTCCGGGCAGTTTGAGCTCTCTGACATTGGGGTCTCTCTCTCCCCCATTTTTGGGGTCCCTCTCACACATTTTTGGGTCCCTTTTCCCGTTTCCAGCCAGTTTGAGCTCTCTGACATTGGGGTCCCTCTGTGACATTTTGGGGTCCCTCTGTTATATTTTTTGGGTCCCTTTTCCCGTTTTTGGGCAGTTTGAGCTCTCTGACACTGATTTCTCTCTCCCCCATTTTTGGGGTCCCTCTCACACATTTTTGGGTCTCTTTTCCCGTTTTTGGGCAGTTTGAGCTCTCCGCGTTCCCCGAACGCGCCGGCCGCCATGCGCGCGCCCCCTCCCCGCCGCAAGGCCGCGCTGTCCGAGCGCGACTTCCTGGAGGCGCTGCCGGCCATGAACACCACGGCCACGGTGCTGGCCGTGCTCTGGGTGCTCCGCAACGAGCCCATGGACATGGTGAGACCCCAGCCCAAATTACCTGATCCTCCTGAGACCCCTCCCCAAAATAACCCACCCAAACCCGCCCCAAACCCGCCCAAAACTGACCCAAAATAACCCAAACCTGACCCAAACCAAGCCCTGGCTGTGCTCTGGGTGCTCCGCAACGAGCCCATGGACATGGTGAGACCCCAGCCCAAATTACCTGATCCTCCTGAGACCCCTCCCCAAAATAACCCACCCCAAACCCAAAATAACCCACCCCAAACCCACCCAAAACCACCCCAAAATAACCCAAAACTGACCCAAATCCACCCAAAACTGACCCAAAACTGACCCCAGCCGTGCTCTGGGTGCTCCGCAACGAGCCCATGGACATGGTGAGACCCCAGCCCAAATTACCTGATCCTCCTGAGACCCCTCCCCAAAATAACCCACCCAAACCCCCCCAAAACCCGCCCAAAACTGACCCAAAATAACCCACCCCAAACCCAAAATAACCCACCCCAAACCCACCCAAAACCACCCCAAAATAACCCAAAACTGACCCAAACCTGACCCAACCCTGCTCTGGGTGCTCCGCAACGAGCCCATGGACATGGTGAGACCCCAGCCCAAATCAATGAACCCCTGTGGGACCCCTCCCCAAAATAACCCACCCAACATCCCAAATAACCCACCCCAAACCCGCCCAAAACTGACCCAAATCCACCCAAAACTGACCCAAAACTGACCCCAGCCGTGCTCTGGGTGCTCCGCAACGAGCCCATGGACATGGTGAGACCCCAGCCCAAATTACCTGATCCTCCTGAGACCCCTCCCCAAAATAACCCACCCAAACCCCCCCAAAACCCGCCCAAAACTGACCCAAAATAACCCACCCCAAACCCAAAATAACCCGCCCCAAACCCGCCCAAAACTGACCCAAAATAACCCACCCCAAACCCACCCAAACCCGCCCAAAACCCACCCAAAACTGACCCAAACCTGACCCAACCCCTGCTCTGGGTGCTCCGCAACGAGCCCATGGACATGGTGAGACCCCAACCCAAATCAATGAACCCCTGTGGGACCCCTCCCCAAAATAACCCACCCAACATCCCAAATAACCCACCCAAAACCCACCCAAAACCCACCCTGGACCCCACCCAGGACCCCAAACCCACCCCAGTGCCTCCCAGTGCTCCCAGTAACCCCAGTTTGTCCCTCCCAGTGCTCCCAGTGCTCCCAGTAACCCCAGTTTGTCCATCCCAGTGCTCCCAGTCCCTCCCAGTGCTCCCAGTGCTCCCAGTAACCCCCGTTTGTTTCTCCCCCAGCGCCCCCTGGGCCATTACCCCAGTGCTCCCAGTCCCTCCCAGTGCTCCCAGTGCTCCCAGTGCTCCCAGTGCTCCCAGTAACCCCAGTTTGTCCCTCCCAGTGCTCCCAGTGCTCCCAGTTACACCAGTAACCCCAGTAACCCCAGTTTGTCCCTCCCAGTGCTCCCAGTTACACCAGTAACCCCCGTTTGTTTCTCCCCCAGCGCCCCCTGGGCCATTACCCCAGTGCTCCCAGTGCTCCCAGTAACCCCAGTTTGTTCTCCCAGTTACACCAGTAACCCCAGTAACCCCAGTTTGTCCCTCCCAGTAACCCCAGTAACCCCGGTTTCTCCCCCAAGCGCCCCCTGGGCCATTACCCCAGTTTGTCCCTCCCAGTGCTCCCAGTGCTCCCAGTAACCCCAGTAACCCCAGTTTGTCCCCCCAGCGCCCCCTGGGCCATTACCCCAGTGCTCCCAGTGCTCCCAGTGCTCCCAGTAACCCCAGTTTGTCCCTCCCAGTGCTCCCAGTGCTCCCAGTAACCCCAGTAACCCCGGGGCACATTTGTCCCCCAAGCGCCCCCTGGGCCATTACCCCAGTGCTCCCAGTGCTCCCAGTGCTCCCAGTGCTCCCAGTGCTCCCAGTAACCCCGGTTTCTCCCCCCAGCGCCCCCTGGGCCATTACCCCAGTTTGTTCTCCCAGTAACACCAGTAACCCCAGTAACCCCAGTTTGTCCCTCCCAGTCCCTCCCAGTAACCCCAGTTTGTCCCTCCCAGTTACACCAGTAACCCCAGTAACCCCAGTTTGTCCCCCCGGCGCCCCCTGGGCCATTACCCCAGTGCTCCCAGTGCTCCCAGTAACCCCAGTTTGTCCCTCCCAGTGCTCCCAGTGCTCCCAGTAACCCCAGTTTGTCCCTCCCAGTGCTCCCAGTGCTCCCAGTAACCCCAGTTTGTCCCCCCAGCGCCCCCTGGGCCATTACCCCGACCGTCACTTCACCGAGGCCGCCCCGCGCTCCCTGATCCGGCGCTTCCGGCGCCGCCTGCGCCGAATCTCGCGCCAGATCCGGCCCGGAACGCGGCGCTGGAGCGGCCCTACCCGTACCTGGACCCCGAGAACATCGAGAACAGCGTGGCCATCTGAGACACCCCAAATATCCCAAATTCACCCCAAAAATCACCCCGAAATAGTCCAAAAATATCCCAAAAAACCGGCAAAAAACCCCCCCAAAAATACCCCAAATTCACCCCAAAAATCATCCCAAAATAGCCCTGCCCCTACCTGGACCCCGAGAACATCGAGAACAGCGTGGCCATCTGAGACACCCCCAAATATCCCAAATTCACCCCCAAATATCCCAAATTCACCCCAAAATATCCCAAAATCACCCCAAAATATCCCAAAATCACCCCAAAATACCCCAAACCACCCCAAAATACCCCAAAATCACCCCGAAAATAGCCCTGCCCCTACCTGGACCCCGAGAACATCGAGAACAGCGTGGCCATCTGAGACAGCCCCAAATATCCCAAATTCACCCCAAAAATCACCCCGAAATACCCCAAAACCACCCCAAAATTCACCCCGAAATACCCCAAAACCACCCCAAAAATATCCCAAATTCACCCCGAAATAGCCCTACCCGTACCTGGACCCCGAGAACATCGAGAACAGCGTGGCCATCTGAGACACCCCCAAAATATCCCAAATTCACCCCAAAAATCACCCCGAAATACCCCAAAACCACCCCAAAAATACCCCAAAATCACCCCGAAATAGCCCTGCCCCTACCTGGACCCCAAGAACATCGAGAACTGCGTGGCCATCTGAGACAGCCCCAAATATCCCAAATTCACCCCAAAATAGCCCAAATTCACCCCGAAATAGCCCTGCCCCTACCTGGACCCCCAGAACAGCGTGGCCATCTGAGACACCCCGAAAATATCCCAAAAATGCACCAAAAACACCCCGAAATATCCCCAAAAATATCCCAGAAATGCCCCAAAATCCACCCCAAAAATATCCCGAAATCACCCAGTGTGGCACTGGGCTGTACTGGTTTGTACTGGGGGCTGTTACTGGTCTGTACTGGTTTGTACTGGGAATGTTATTATATATTGGGAGCTGTTACTGGTCTGTACTGGGAATGTTGTTATGTACTGGGAGCCGTTACTGGTCTATACTGGGAGCCGTTACTGGTCTGTACTGGTCTGTACTGGGGGCTGTTACTGGTCTGTACTGGGAGCCGTTACTGGTCTGTACTGGGAGCTGTTACTGGTCTATACTGGGAGCCGTTACTGGTCTGTACTGGTCTGTACTGGGGGCTGTTACTGGTCTGTACTGGGAGCCGTTACTGGTCTGTACTGGGAGCTGTTACTGGTCTGCACTGGGAGCTGTTACTGGTCTGTACTGGGAGCCGTTACTGGTCTGTACTGGTCTGTACTGGGGGCTGTTACTGGTCTGTACTGGGAGCCGTTACTGGTCTGTACTGGGAGCTGTTACTGGTCTGCACTGGGAGCTGTTACTGGTCTGTACTGGGAGCTGTTACTGGTCTGTACTGGTCTGTACTGGGAGCTGTTACTGGTCTGTACTGGGAGCCGTTACTGGTCTGTACTGGAGCATACTGGTCTGTACTGGTCTGTACTGGAGCATTACTGGTCTGTACTGGTCTATACTGGAGCATTACTGGTCTGTACTGGTCTGTACTGGAGCATACTGGTGTCAATAAAGGTGTCGGTGGAGCAGCGTCTGTGTGGGAGAAGGGGACTGGGCATACTGGTTTGTACTGGTCTGTACTGGGCAGGAGTGGGGCACACCCAGGGATGGAACTGGGACAAACTGGGATGGAACTGGGATGGACTGGGATGGAACTGGGGTAGAGGGCAGCCTCAGTGTTGAAACCGGGATGGAACTGGGAGGGAACTGGGATGGACTGGGACAAAGTGGGATGGAACTGGGGTTAACTGGGACAAACTGGGATGGACTGGGATGGAACTGGGGTAGGGGTCAGCCCCAGTGTCGCAACTGGGATGGAACTGGGACAAACTGGGATGGACTGGGATGGACTGGGTTGGACTGGGGTTAACTGGGATGGAACTGGGATGGAACTTTGACAAACTGGGATGGACTGGGATGGAACTGGGATGGACTGGGGTTAACTGGGATGGAACTGGGATGGAACTGGGACAAACTGGGATGGACTGGGACAAACTGGGATGGAACTGGGATGGAACTGGGATGAACTGGGGTTAACTGGGATGGAACTGGGGTAGGGGTCAGCCCCAGTGTCGCAACTGGGACAAACTGGGCAAACTGGTCTGAACTGGGGCGTGCCGGGCGCGGGGGTGGCTGAGGCCGGCGGGGCTGGAACTGGTCAGACTGGGAGCGGTGGTGAAACTGGGATGGAACTGGGAGGGACTGGGAGGGAACTGGGAGGGAACTGGGAGGGAACTGGGAGGGAACTGGGAGGGAACTGGGACATTCCTGGGGCCGGGAGCGCCCTGACCGGCCGGACTGGGAGCACTGGGAGGGAAACTGGGAGGGACTGGGAGGGACTGGGAGGGAACTGGGAGGGAAATGGGAGGGAACTGGGAGGGAACTGGGAGGGAACTGGGACATTCCTGGGACAAACTGGGCGGGAAGTGGGCGGGACTGGGACAAACTGGGACGAACTGGGAGGGGCTGGGATGGACTGGGCGGGACTGGGAGCGCTGGGAGCTGTTACTGGGAGCGCTGGGAGCTGTTACTGGGAGCGCTGGGAGCAGCCGCGCCCGAGGGACTCCGGAGCCGCCGAGGGACCCCCAGGACCCCCCAGGGACCCCAAAACCAACCCAGGGACCCCCCCAAAAACCCCCGGGGACCCCCAAAGAGCCCCAAACCCCCCGGGGACCCTCAAGGAGCCCCCAAAACCCCTCAGGGACCCCCGGAGACCCCAAAAGACCCCCCCAAAAACCTCCAGAGACCCCCCAGGACTGGGAGACCCCCAGGGACCCCCCCAAAACCCCAAAAGGACCCCCAGAGACCCCCCAAAACCCCTCAAGGGACCCCAAAACGCCCTGAGACCACCCAGGGGACCCCCAGGGACCCCAAAATCCCCACAGGGACCTCAGGAGACCCCCAGGGACCCCCCCAGAAACCCCAGGGACCCCCAAAACCCCAAAAGACCCCCAGGGAACCCCCCCAAAACCCCTCAAGGGACCCCCCCAAAAACCCCTTGAGACCTCCCAGGGACCCCCAGGGACCCCCAAAAACCTCAGGGACCCCCAAAATCCCCCAAGGACCCCCCAGAGACCCCCCGGGGACCCCAAAACCCCTCAAGGGACCCCTTGAGGGGACCCCAAAAACCCCTGAGACCCCCAGGGACCCCCTGAGTGACCCCCCAAGGGCTGGGAGACCCTCAGGGGACCCCAAAACCCCCCCAGGGACCCCCTGAGTGACCCCAGGACCCTCCAGAACCCCCGGGTGACCCCTTAGTGACCCTGAGTGACCCCTGCGTGACCCCTGACCCCTGAGTGACCCTGTGTGACCCCTGTGTGACCCCTGAGTGACCTCTGAGTGACCCCTGACCCTTGAGTGACTGCTGAGTGACCCCTTAGTGACCCTGAGTGACCCCCGAGTGACCCCTGCGTGACCCCTGACCCCAGTGTGACCCTGGCGTCCCCTTTGGCGCGCGGCGGGGGTGGGGGCGGGGCCCGGTACCGGCTGGGCGTGGCCACGGGGGCGCAGTGGGGGGGGGGCACCCTGGGGGCGGTGACGGTGACAGCGGCGGGGACAGCGGGGGAGGGGCCGGGCTGGCACCTGGGCTGGCCCCGGCACCACCTGCGGCCCGGCAGCGTGAGTGAGAGCTGGGCTATACTGGGATGGACTGGGAGGGGGTTGGGGGACACTGGGATATACTGGGATGGACTGGGAGGGGGTTGGGGGACACTGGGATATACTGGGATATACTGGGAGGGGGTTGGGGGGGACTGGGATATACTGGGATGGACTGGGAGGGGGTTGGGGGCACTGGGATATACTGGGATGGACTGGGAGGGGTTGGGGGGACTGGGATGGACTGGGATGTACTGGGAGGGGGTTGGGGGACACTGGGATATACTGGGATGGACTGGGAGGGGTTGGGGACACTGGGATGTACTGGGATGTACTGGGAGGGGGTTGGGGGGGACTGGGATATACTGGGATGGACTGGGAGGGGGTTGGGAGGGACTGGGATATACTGGGATGGACTGGGAGGGGGTTGGGAGGGACTGGGATGGACTGGGATGGACTGGGAGGGACTGGGATGGACTGGGATGAACTGGGAGGGACTGGGATATACTGGGATGGACTGGGAGGGGGTTGGGATGGACTGGGATGGACTGGGATGGACTGGGAGGGACTGGGATGGACTGGGAGGGGAATGGGAGGGACTGGGATTGACTGGGATTGACTGGGATGGACTGGGAGGGGATTGGGGGACACTGGGATATACTGGGAGGGACTAGGAGGGGAATGGGAGGGACTGGGAGGGACTGGGATGGGATTGGGGGACACTGGGATGGACTGGGATGGGATTGGGATGGGATTGGGATGGGATTGGGATGGACTGGGGGGGAATGGGATGGACTGGGATGGACTGGGATGGACTGGGATGGGATTGGGATGGGATTGGGGGACGCTGGGATGGACTGGGATGGACCGGGATGGACCGTGAGTGAGCACTGGGGGGCACTGGGGGGACTGGGATGGAACTGGGATGGAACTGGGATGGACTGATGAGGATGAGGAGGGACAGAGGGTGCCCTGGAGGGTGACACAGGTGACACAGGTGACACACAGGTGTGACAGGTGACACTCAGGTGACACTCAGGTGACACTCAGGTGACACACAGGTGACACTCAGGTGTGACAGGTGACACAGGTGACACTCAGGTGCCCAGGTGACACACAGGTGTGACAGGTGACACCAGGTGTCCCTGTCCCAGACGCTGTGGCTCGATGTCACCTGTCCCCAGCCCCTGGGGACGCTGCTGTCCCTGTCACAGACACTGGGGGTGGCACAGGTGACACTCAGGTGTGACCCAGGTGACCCAGGTGTCCCTGTCCCAGACGCTGTGGCTCGATGTCACCTGTCCCCGGCCCCTGGGGACGCTGCTGTCCCTGCGCACAGACACTGGGGGTGGCACAGGTGACACTCAGGTGTGACCCTGGTTCCGCAGGGTCCCCGTCCCAGACGCTGTGGCCCATGTCACCTGTCCCCGGGACACCTCGGGGACGTCAGCGTCCCTGGGGACATTGGCGACAAGGGACGTCCCCACTGTCCCTCGTCCCCGACCGCTGGTTCTGGAGAGCGCGCGTCACCGGGCCCCTGCCCGGGACACGTGCGGGACATTCGGGGACAGTGGGGACATTGGGGGGAATTGGGGGACATTGGGGACCCCATTGGGGATGTGGGGACATTGGGGACAGTGGGGGGGTGGGGGACATTGGGGACATTGGGGACAATGGGGACATTGGGACATTGGGGGACATTGGGGACATTGGGGACATTGGGGGGACATTGGGGACAGTGGGGACATTGGGGACATTGGGGACAGTGGGGGGGTTGGGGACATTGGGGACATTGGGGACAATGGGGACATTGGGGACATTGGGGGACATTGGGGACAGTGGGGACATTGGGGACATTGGGGGACATTGGGGACATTGGGACATTGGGGGACATTGGGGACAGTGGGGACATTGGGGACATTGGGGACAGTGGGGGGGTTGGGGACATTGGGGACATTGGGGACATTGGGGACATTGGGGACATTGGGGGACATTGGGGACATTGGGGGACATTGGGGACACTGGGGACATTGGGGGCATTGGGGACATTGGGGGCATTGGGGACATTGGGGACATTGGGGGGGTTGGGGACATTGGGACATTGGGGACATTGGGGGGGTTGGGGACATTGGGGACATTGGGGGACATTGGGGGACACTGGGGACATTGGGGACATTGGGGACATTGGGGGGGTTGGGGACATCAGGTTCCTTCACAATCCTCCCACTGTCCCCAATGTCCCCCACGTGTCCCAAATGTGTCCCCAGCACTGTCCCGGTGTCCCCAATGTCCCCAACGTCCCCAACGTCCCCAACGTCCCCAATCCCTTTGTCCCCCCCTAATTCCCCCCATTTTTCCCAATGACCCCAAAGTGTCCCCGATGCCCCAAATCCCATTTTCCCAATTTTTTCCCAATTTTCCCCATTTTTGCTCAGTGTCCCCCCAATGTCCCCAATGTCCCCAAAGTGTCCCAAACATCCCCAAATCCCCTCAATGTCCCCAACCCCATTTTCCCCCCAAATGTTCCCAATGTCCCCAATCCCCCCAATCCCCCAAATGTCCCCAATGTCCCCAGTGTCCCCAATGTCCCCAATGTCCCCAATGTCCCCCAATCCCCCAATCCCCCCAATGTCCCCAGTCCCCCCAATGTCCCCAATGTCCCCAGTGTCCCCCATCCCCCCAATGTCCCCAATGTCCCCAATGTCCCCATTGCTGTCCCCTGTCCCCAGCCCGCACTCCCCGTGACGCCACCCGGGTGCCGCAGCTGCTGCAGCAGCGCCAGGAGGAGCGGAGAGAGCGGCGGGAGAGCTTCGAGTGCGAACTGGGATGGACTGGGAGGGACTGGGAGGGGATTGGGATGGACTGGGATGGACTGGGAGGGACTGGGAGGGACTGGGATGGGACTGGGATGGGATTGGGATGGACTGGGATGGACTGGGAGGGACTGGGATGGACTGGGAGGGACTGGGAGGGACTGGGATGGACTGGGATGGACTGGGATGGACTGGGAGGGACTGGGAGGGACTGGGGAGGGACTGGGGTGGACTGGGATGGACTGGGATGGACTGGGAGGGACTGGGATGGACTGGGAGGGACTGGGATGGACTGGGATGGACTGGTGGTCAGTGGTGGTCAGTGGTGGTCACCAGGCAGTCACTGGTGGTCGCTGGGCAATTACTGGTGGTGGTCACTGCTGGTCACTGGTGGGCACTAATGGTCATTAATGGTCACTGATGGTCACTGGTGGGCACCAATGGTCACTGGTGGTCACTGCTGGTCACTGCTGGTCACTGGCGGTCACTGCTGGTCACTCACGGTCACTGCACTAATGGTCATTATGGTCACTGGTGGTCACTGCGGTCACTGGCGGTCACTGGTGGTCACTGCTGGTCACCGTTCACCGGCACTGCTGTCACTGGGTCATCGGTCACTGGGTCACCGTGGTCCTGGTGGTCACTGCTGGTCACTACCGGTCACTGGCGGTCACTGCTGGTCACTCTGTCCAGGTGGGCTCCCTACGCCCCGGGCTGGCCCTGGTGTCTCCGGGCGCTGCCCCCGGCCCTGTGCCCGTGGCCGCCCCCGCCCCCGCCGATGACGTCAGAGGAGCGGTCAATGACGTCAGAGGAGCGGTCGGTGACGTCAGAGGGGCGGCCGGTGACGTCAGAGGCCCCGCCCCCCGCGCTGCCGCCCGCGCTGAGCTTCCCCCTGGGGCACCGCGCCCAGCTGGCCGCGCGCGCCGCCGCCGCGTCAGTGACACCCACGGGGGTCAACGGGGTCATCGGGGGTCATCGGGGGTCATCGGGGTCGGGGTCATCGGGGGTCATCGGGGGGCAATGGGGGTTAACAGGGGTCAATGGGTCAGCGGGGGTCAATGGGGTCAATGGGGGTCATCGGGGTCATCGGGGGTCATTGGGGTTAATGGGGTCAATGGGGCCTGGGGTCAATGGGGTAATGGGGGTCAATGGGGGTCATGGGGGTCATTGAGGGTTAACAGGGGTCAATGGGCGTCAGCGGGGGTCAATGGGGTCAATGGGGGTCATCGGGGTCATCGGGGGTCATTGAGGGTTAACAGGGGTCAATGGGGTCAGCGGGGGTCAATGGGGTCAATGGGGGTCATGGGGGCAATGGGGGGCAATGGGGTCATTGGGGGTCAACAGGGGTACGGGTCAATGGGGTCCCCGAGGCCAAGCCCCCCACTTGGGGCTCATGTCCCAAGTGTCACCACGCTCTGTGGGGTCCCTTCTCTGTCGCACAAGGTCCCCAACCCCCCAATGTCCCCTGAGGGTCACTGAGGGTCCTCGAGGGTCCCAGCCACCCCCACCCACCCCCCAATGTCCCCCAATGTCCCCACCCTCTGTGTCCCTTCTCTGTCCCCAATGTCCCCAACCCCCCCCATGTCCCCAATGTCCCCAATGCCCCCAATGTCCCCAATGTCCCCAACCCCCCAATGTCCCCCCAATGTCCCCAATGTCCCCAATGTCCCCAATGTCCCCAATGCCCCCAATGTCCCCCCCAATGTCCCCAATGTCCCCAATCCCCCCAATGTCCCCAATGTCCCCCAATGTCCCCAATGTCCCCCAATGTCCCCAGTGTCCCCAATGTCCCCAATGTCCCCGCTGTCCCCTCAGGCAGATCCGGATCCGGCTCCGGGGGCTCCGTTCCGGGGGTTCCTGGCGCAGCCTCGAGGACGTGCGGGCGGCGCTCGAGGGTCCCGGGACCCCCATCAGCGGTGGGTGCCCCTCCACAGTGTCCCCAAGGTGTCCCCAAGGTGTGCCCAAGGTGTGCCCAAGGTGTCCCTGAGGTTTGATCAAGGCGTCCCCAGATGTTCTGGAGGTGTCCCCAAGGTGTCCCCAATGTCCCCAAGGTGTCCCCAAGGTGTCCACAAGGTGTCCCCAATGTCCCCAAGGTGTCCCCAGGTGTTCCAAGGTCTCCCCAAGGTGTCCCCAAGGTGTCCCCAGGGGTTCCTGAGATGCCCCCAAGTGTCCCCAGGTGCCCAAGAAGTGTCCCAGGTGTCCCCAGGTGTCCCTGAGGTGTCCCCAATGTCCCCAAGGTGTCCCTGGGTGTCCCAAAATGTCCCCAGTGATGTCCCCAAGGTGTCTCCTGGTGTCCCCAAAGTTACCCCAGATGTCCCCAGATGTCCCCAGGTGTCCTGAGGTGTCCCCAAGGTGTCTCAATAGTGTCCCCAAATGTCCCCAAGGTGTCCCCGATGTCCCAAAACGTCCCAGTAATGTCCCCAAGGTGTCTCCTGATGTCCCCAAAGTTACCCCAAGATGTCCCCAGATGTCCCCAGGTGTCCTGAAGGTGTCCCCAAGGTGTCTCAATAGTGTCCCCAAATGTCCCCAAGGTGTCCCCAATGTCCCTAATAATGTCCCAAATAATGTCCCCAATGTCCCCAATAATGTCCCCAATGGGGTACCCCCCTGTGCGCAACGTGTCCCCCCAACTTCCGGTGTCCCCAGCCTGGGCATAATGTCCCGCAAATGAATGTCCCCAAGGTGTCCCCAAACACCCCAAAAACCCCAAAAATCCCCAAAAATGTCCCAAAACACAAAACACCCCATAAACACCCCATCCCCAAAACACCCCACAAAAATGTCCCCCAAAGTCCCCAAATAAAAACCCCATAAACCCCCAAAAACCCCAAAAAGTCCCCAAACAATGTCCCCATAAACCCCATAAACGTGCGGTGCACTGGTGTCCCCGAGCCTGGGCACGAGGCACGTTCCTGTAGCGAGGAGGTGAACGACACCAGACCCTGATACCCCAAAAAATCCCAAACCCATAAACACCCAAAAACATAAACACCCACAGTCATCGCCCCATAAACACCCCAAAACGCCCGAACACCAAAACACGCCCACCCCAGAAACACCCCAAAACACCCAAAAGCCTAAACAACCAAAAACCCCATAAATACCCCAAAAACATCCCAAAACACCCCAAAACCCCATAAAACCCCACCCCCATAAACACCCCATAAACATCCCATAAACACCCCCAAAACCCCATAAACATCCCCAAAACTCCATAAACACCCCAACGTCCCGGTGTCCCACGGTGTCCCCGAGCCTGGGCACGGGCACGTCCCTGAGACAGGAGATGGAGGTGAGGCACCCCAGAAACCCTAAAATACCCCCAAAACACCCCAAAAAACACCCCAAAGTCATCCAAACCCCATAAACACCCCCAAAACCCCATAAACATCCCCAAAATCATCAAAACCCCATAAACGCCCCATAAACACCCCAACTTCCCGGTGTCCCACGGTGGCCCCGAGCCTGGGCACGGGCACGTCCCTGAGACAGGAGATGGAGGTGAGGGACACCAGAAACCGTAAAATACCCCCAAAAACATCCCAAAAACACCCCAAAGTCATCCAAACCCCATAAACACCCCAAAAACCCCATAAACACCCCGAACTCCCACGGTGTCCCCGAGCCTGGGCACGGGGACATCCCTGCAGCGCGAGATGGAGGTGAGGCACCCCAGAAACCCTAAAATACCCCAAAAACACCCCAAAGTCATCAAAACACCATAAACACCCCCAAAGTCATCAAAACACCATAAACACCCCCAAAACCCCATAAACACCCCAAACAAACCCCGAGGCCACGGTGTCCCCGAGCCTGGGCACGGGCACGTCCCTGAGACAGGAGATGGAGGTGAGGCACCCCAAAACACCCCAAAACCCATAAAAACCCAAAACCCCCTAAACCCACCCCAAAACCACCCCAAGCACCCCGATCAAACACCGAGCCCGCGGTGGCCCCGAGTCTGAGGGACACCCGAATTTATTGGGGTTCCCATTTTCGGGGTGTCTGAGGGTTCCCATTTCGGTGTCCCCATTTTGGGGCTCCCACTCTCAGCGTTCCCAGGGGTTCCCGTTTTTGGGGTTCCCAGGGTTCCCGGGGTTTCCCATTTTGGGGTTCCCATTTTCGGGGCGTCTGAGGTTTCTCATTTTGGTGTCCCCATTTTGGAGCTCTCCATTTTTGGGTTTCTCATTTCCATGTCCCCATTTTTGGGGTCTCCATTTTTGGGGTATCTGCTGTTTCTCATTTCTGTGTCCCCATTTTTGGGGTTCCCATTTTGGTGTCCCATTTTCGGGGTTCCCATTTCCATGTCCCCAGTTTTGGGTTTCTCATTTCCATGTCCCCATTTTTGGGGTATCTGCTGTTTCTCGTTTCCGTGTCCCCATTTTCGGGGTTCCCATTTCCATGTCCCCATTTTGTGTCCCCATTCCGTGTCCCCATTTCCGTGTCCCCGTTTTCTCTTTCGTGTCCCTATTGTTTCCCCATTTCATGTCTCTCATTTTCGTTCCATTTCCCATTCCGTGTCCCATTTTTCCCCATTCCCATTCCCTTTCCATGTCCCCATTCCCGTTTTTCGTTTCTCATTTCCTGTCCCCATTTTTGTCCCCATTCTGCTGTTTCTCGTTTCCGTGTCCCCATTCCCGTGTCCCCATTCCCATGTCCCCATTTCCGTGTCCCCGTTTCCGTGTCCCCATTCCCGTGTTTCTCATTTCCATGTCCCCATTTCCATGTCCCTGTTTCCGTGTCCCCATTCCATGTCCCCATTCCCATGTCCCCGTTTCCATGTCCCCATTCCCGTGTTTCTCATTTCCGTGTCCCCATTCCATGTCCCCATTTCCGTGTCCCCATTCCATGTTCCCATTCCCATGTCCCCATTTCCGTGTCCCCATTCCTTGTCCCCATTCCCATGTCCCCATTTCCGTGTCCCCGTTTCCATGTCCCCATTCCCGTGTTTCTCATTTCCGTGTCCCCATTCCCGTGTTTCTCGTTTCCATGTCCCCGTTTCCGTGTCCCCATTCCCATGTCCCCGTTTCCGTGTCCCCGTTTCCGTGTCCCCATTTCCGTGTCCCCATTCCATGTCCCCATTCCCATGTCCCCATTTCCATGTCCCCATTCCCGTGTTTCTCATTTCCGTGTCCCCATTTCCATGTCCCCATTTCCATGTTTCTCATTTCCGTGTCCCCATTTCCGCCATTTCATGTTTCTCCTTCCTGCATTTCTCGTTCCGTGTCCCCATTTCCGTGTCCCCATTCCGTGTCCCCATTCCCGTGTCCCCATTCCCGTGTCCCCATTTCCGTGTCCCCATTTCATGTTTCTCGTTTCCGTGTCCCCATTCCCGCGTTTCTCGTCCGTGTCCCCGTTTCCGTGTCCCCAATTTCACGTTTCTCATTTCTGTGTCCCCATTCCATGTCCCCATTTCATGTTTCTCGTTTCCGTGTCCCCATTCCTGTGTCCCCATTCCCGTGTCCCCATTTCCATGTCCCCATCGTGTGTCCCCGTTTCCGTGTCCCCATTTCCCTGTCCCCATTTCGTGTCTCTCGTTTCCGTGTCCCCGTTTCCGTGTCCCCGTTTCTGTGTCCCCATTCCCATGTTTCTCATTTCCGTGTCCCCATTCTTCCCCATTGTCCCCACTTTCCGTGTCCCCATTCCCCGTGTTCCCCGTTTCCTTCCGTGTCCCCGTTTCCGTGTCCCCAATTTCATGTTTCTCATTTCCGTGTCCCCATTTCCGTGTCCCCATTTCCATGTCCCCAATTTCACGTTTCCTTTGTCCCCATTCCCCATTTCAGCTCGTTTCGTGTCCCTTTTCCGTGTCCCAATTCCGTGTCCCCAATTTCCCGTTTCCCCGTTTCCGTGTCCCCAATTTCACGTTTCGCCCGTCCTTCCGTCCCCCCGCGTCCCATTTCCCCGTCGTGTCCCAATTTCACGTTTCTCGTTTCCGTGTCCCCATTCCCGTGTCCCCATTTCCATGTCCCAATTTCACGTTTCTCGTTTCCGTGTCCCCAATTTCACGTTTCTCGTTTCCGTGTCCCGTTTCCGTGTCCCCGTTTCCGTGTCCCCAATTTCACGTTTCTCGTTTCCGTGTCCCCGTTTCCGTGTCCCCAATTTCACGTTTCTCGTTTCCGTGTCCCCGTTTCCGTGTCCCCGTTTCCGTGTCCCCGTTTCCGTGTCCCCGTTTCCGTGTCCCGCTCCCGGGGCGCAGGCCGGGCGCCTCTTCCTGGCCGACTACGCGCTGCTCGAGGGGCTCCCCACGGGCACCATCGGGGGGCGCCCCCAGTTCGTGGCCGCGCCCCTGTGCCTGCTCTGGCTCAGCCCCCGCGGCCGCCTGCTGCCCGTGGCCATCCAGGTACGGCCACAATGTCCCCAAATGTCCCTGAATGTCCCTGAATGTCCCTGAATGGCCCCCAATGTCCCTAAATATCCTTCATGTCTCACCCGTGTTCCCAAATGTCCCCAAATGTCCCCAAATGGCCCCAAACGGCCCCAAATGTCCCCAAATGTCCCTAAATATCCTTCATGTCTCACCCATGGCCCCAATGTCCCCAAATGTCCCCAAATGTCCCCAGTGTCCCCCCCGCAGCTGTCCCAGTACCCCGGGCCAGGGTCCCCTGTGTCCCGTGTCCCCCAATGTCCCCTGATGACCCCTGTGACCCCCCCCGATGTCCCCAATGTCCCCAATGTCCCCAATGTCCCCGCTGACCCAAATCCCCCCAATGTCCCCCAATGTCCCCAATGTCCCCACTGTCCCCAATGTCCCCAATGCCCCCAATGTCCCCCCATGTCCCCAATGTCCCCAATGTCCCCAATGTCCCCGCTGACCCAAATCCCCCCAATGTCCCCCAATGTCCCCACTGTCCCCAATGTCCCCAATGCCCCCAATGTCCCCCATGTCCCCAATGTCCCCAATGTCCCCGCTGACCCAAATATCCCCAATCCCCCCATTGTCCCCAATGTCCCCAATGTCCCCAATGTCCCCATTGTCCCCAATGTCCCCAATCCCCCCAGTGTCCCCGCTGACCCCACTGTCCCCAATGTCCCCAATGTCCCCAGTGTCCCCAGTGTCCCCAAGCCCCCCAATGTCCCCAATGTCCCCAGTGTCCCCAATGTCCCCAACCCCCAGTGTCCCCAATGTCCCCACTGTCCCCGCAGCTGTCCCAGCGCCCCGGGCCGGGCTCCCCGATCTTCGTCCCGGGCGGCCCCGGGTGGGCTCTGGTCAAGCTGTGGGTGCGGGGCGCGCACTTCGTGCTGCATGAGATGGTGCCGCACCTGCTGCACGGCCACTTCCTGTGCGAGGCCTTCGCCGTGGCCACGCAGCGCCTGCCGGCCGCGCACCCTGTGCACCAGGTACCCCCCGAAATGCACCCCGACCCCAAAAACGGCACCGCGAAATCCCCGTCCCGAAATCCCAACACTGACCCAAAAACTGCACCGCGAAATCCCCGTCCCGAAAATCCCAACCCTGACCCCAAAAACGGCACCGCGAAATCCCCGTCCCAAATACCCAACCCTGACCCCAAAAACTGCACCCTGACCCCAAAAACGGCACCGCGAAATCCCCGTCCCGAAATCCCAACCCTGACCCCAAAAACTGCACCCAAACCCAGCACCTGCCGCCCAAACCACCCCTGACCACCAGGTACCCCGCCCAAAAGCACCCCGACCCCAAAAACGCCAACCGAAATCCCCGTCCCGAAATCCCAACCCTGACCCCAAAAACGGCACCGAGAAATCCCCGTCCCGAAATCCCAACCCTGACCCCAAAAACTGCACCTGAAACCCCGCCCCGTCCGAAATACCCAACCCTGACCCCAAAACTGCACCCTGACCCCAAAAACGGCACCGCGAAATCCCCGCCCCGAAATCCCAACCCTGACCCCAAAAACTGCACCCAAACCCAGCACCTGCCGGCCACGCACCCCGTGCACCAGGTACCCCCAAAAATGCACCCCGACCCCAAAAACGTCCCAAATCACGAACCCCGAATCCCCCCAAATCCCAACCCTGACCCCAAAAACGGCACCGCGAAATCCCCGTCCCGAAATCCCAACCCTGACCCCAAAAACGGCACCCCGAAATCCCCATCCCGAAATCCCAACCCTGACCCCAAAAACTGCACCCTGACCCCAAAAACGGCTCCGCGAAATCCCCGTCCCGAAATCCCAACCCTGAGTCCCAAAATCCCCAACCCTGACCCCAAAAACTGCACCCGATCCTAAAAACTGCACCCCAAAATCCCCGTCCCGAAATCCCAACCCTGACCCCAAAATCCTCAATCCTGACCCTAAAAACCCAACCATGACCCCAAAACCTTCCCCGTGACTGAAAGAAATGCGCCAAATACCCCAAATGGACCCAAAAATACCCGCCCTGATGTCCCCAACGTCCCCAGTGTCCCCAAATATCCCCAAAATCCCCAAATTTCCCAAATCCTCCCAATGTCCCCAATGTCCCCAATCCTCCCAATGTCCCCCAATGTCCCCAATGTCCCCAATGTCCCCGATGTCCCCAATGCCCAATGTCCCCAATGTCCCCAATGTCCCCAATCCCCCAATGTCCCCAATGTCCCCAATGTCCCCAATGACCCCCATGTCCCCAATGTCCCCGTCCAATGTCCCCAATCAATGTCCCCACGACCCCAATGTCCCCAATCCCCCCAATCCCCCCAATGTCCCCCCCAATGTCCCCAATGTCCCCAATGTCCCCAATGACCCCGATGTCCCCAATGTCCCCAGCTGCTCCTCCCCCACGTGCGTTTCACCTTCCACATCAACATCCTGGCCCGGGAGACGCTGCTGAACCCCGGGGGCATCATCGACCAGGTGAGGGGACACACCTGGGACACACCTGGGACACACCTGTCACCTGTGTCACCTGTCACCTGTGTCACCTGGGTGTCACCTTTGTGTCACCTGTGTCACTTCTGTCACCTGGGTGTCACCTGTGTCCCCTCTGGCGGCACCAGGACATGTTGGTCCCCCTCGGTGTCACCTGGACACCTGGGTCCCCCTGGGGACACCTGGGGGACACTGAGGGTGACACTGAGGGGTGGCACTGTCCCCAGGCCATGTCAGTGGCACACAGGGGACACTGAGGGTGGCACTGAGGGTGCCACTGAGGGTGACACTGAGGGTGACACTGTCCCCAGGCCACCTCGGTGGGCCGTGAGGGGACACAGGGGACACAGGTGGCACTGAGGGTGGCACTGAGGGTGACACTGAGGGTGACACTGAGGGTGTCCCCGTCCCCAGGCCACCTCGGTGGGCCAGGAGGGACACAGGGGACACAGGTGGCACTGAGGGTGACACTGAGGGTGACACTGAGGGTGTCCCTGTCCCCAGGCCACCTCGGTGGTCAGGAGGTGACACTGAGGGGTGGCACTGTCCCCAGGCCATGTCAGTGGCACACAGGGGACACTGGGGACACCTGGGGGACACTGAGGGTGACACTGAGTGATGTCCCCGTCCCCAGGCCACCTCGGTGGGCCGGGAGGGGACACAGGTGGCACTGAGGGTGGCACTGAGGGTGACACTGAGGGTGGCACTGAGGGTGTCCCCGTCCCCAGGCCACCTCGGTGGGCCGGGAGGGGACACAGGGGGACACTGAGGGTGACACTGAGGGTGGCACTGAGGGTGTCCCCGTCCCCAGGCCACCTCGGTGGGCCGCGAGGGGACGCTGGCGCTGGTGGCCCGCGCGACGGCGGCGCTGACGTTCAGCGAGCTCTGTGTCCCCGACGACGTGGCCGAACGCGGCGTTGGGGACATCCCCGGCTACCACTACAGGGACGACGCCATGGACATCTGGGGCGCCATCCGCTGGTGGGGACACTGGGGACACTGAGGGGACACTGAGGGGACAGCAGGGGACACTGAGGGGACATCTGGGGACACTGAGGGAACATCTGGGGCGCCATCCGCTGGTGGGGACACTGGGGACACTGAGGGGACACTGGGGACACTGAGGGGACACTGGGGACACTGAGGGGACAGGAAGGGGACAGCAGCGGGGATGGTGGGGACAAGGGGATGGGTACAGTGGGGACAATGGGGACAATGGGGACAATGGGGACATGGCGATGGGGATGGTGGGGACAATGGGGACAGTGGGATGAGGACAGTGGGGACATGGAGATGGGGACAATGGGGTGGGACAGTGGGGACAGTGGGGACAGTGGGGACAATGGGATAGGGACATGGGGACAGTGAGGTGGCAGTGCTGGGGACAATGGGGTGGAGATGATGGGGACAATGGGGACAATGGGGACAATGGGGACAATGGGGACAGTGGGACATGGAGATGGGCATGGTGGGGACCGCGGGGACAGTGAGGATGGGGACAAGGACCCCATGGAGGTGACAACGGGAACAGGACCTTGGGGATGGGACATCAGCGACGGTGGGGACACGGGGACAGGGCCATGGCGTGGGCTGTCACCTGCGTGTCACCGGTGTCCCCGCGTGTCACCGGTGTCCCCGCGGTGTCCCAGCTACGTGGAGGGGATCGTGGCGCTCTTCTACGCCGCGGACGAGGAGGTGGCCGAGGATGAGGAGCTGCAGGAGTGGGTGGGCGAGATCTTCACCTACGGCGTCCTGGGCAACGAGAAGAGCGGTAGGGGACACCGGGGGGTGACAGGGACAGCTGGGGGGACACGGGGATGGGTGGTGGGTGATGGGTGGTGGTCATGGTCGTGGGCATGGTCATGGTCAAGTCGTGGTCGTGGTGATGGTCGTGGTGATGGTCATGGATGTGGTTGTGGTCACGGCATGGTCATGGTGATGGGCATAGGCATGGTCATGGTCATGGTTGTGGTCATGGATGAGGGACGTGGTCATGGATGTGGGACATGGTCATGGTCATGGTTGTGGTCATGGTCAAGGTCATGGTCATGTTTGTGGTCATGGGATGGTCATGGTGATGGTGATAGGCATGGCCATGGTCATGGTCATGGTTGTGGTCATGGTCATGGTTGTGGTCATGGTGATGGTCATGGCATGCTCACAATCATGGTCATGGTCATGGTGTGGCATCGGGATTGCCGTGGCCGTGGGCACAGTCACGGTCGTGGTCAAGTCGTGGTGATGGGCATGGTCACGGTTGTGGTCATGGTCACCATCAAATCATGGTCATGGTGATGGTCAAGTCATAGGTATGGTCATGGTCATAGCCGTGGACATGGTCATGGATATGGTTGTGGTCAAGTCATGGTCAAGTCATGGTCAAGTCACGGTCAAGTCGTGGTCACAGTCATGGTCATGATGATGGTCAAGTCATGATGATGGTGATGGTGATGGTCATGGCATGGGCATGGTCATGCTTGTGGTCATGGTGGTGATCAAATCATGGTCATAGCCATGGACGTGGTCATGGTCATGGTTGTGGTCAAGTCATGGTCATGGTCATGGTCAGGTCAGGGGGTGACCCCACTCATGTCCACGTCCATGTCCAAGGCCTCGGTGGTGATGTGGTGGGGTGACCCATGGTGGGTGAATCCCCCAATGTCCCCAACCCCCTAATGTCCCCTCAATGTCCCCCCAATGTCCTCAACGTCCCCAATGCCCCCAATGTCCCCCGATGTCCCCTGAATGTCCCCCCAATGTCCTCGATGTCCCCAATGTCCCCGATGTCCCCAGTGTCCCCAGTGTCCCCAATGTCCCCAATGTCCCCTCTGTCCCCAGGGTTCCCGTCCAAGCTCTGCAGCCGCCCCGAGCTGGTCAAGTTCCTGACCATGATCATCTTCTGCTGCTCCGCCCGGCACGCGGCCGTCAACAGCGGCCAGGTGACACTGGGGACACTGGGGACACCGGGGGGACACCTGGGGACACTGGGGGGACACTGGGGGGACATTGGGGACACTGGTGGGAGGGACACACCCGAGCGAGGCCACCAAGGACGTGCAGGAGATGTGGCAACTCCCCAGGTGGCCCCAGTGGCACCTGAGTGACCCAGGTGACCCCAGGTGACCCCGGGGCGGTTTTGGGGTGGGTGACCCCAGGTGACCCCAGGGCAGTTTTGGGGACAATGACCCCCAGGTGACCCCCAGGTGACCCTGGGGCAGTTTTGGGGACAATGACCCCCAGGTGACCCCAGGTGACCCCGGGGCGGTTTTGGGGTGGCTGACCCCAGGTGACCCCAGGTGACCCTGGGGCAGTTTTGGGGACAATGACCCCCAGGTGACCCCAGGTGACCCCGGGGCGGTTTTGGGGTGGCTGACCCCCAGATGACCCCAGATGACCCCGGGGCAGTTTTGGGGACAATGACCCCCAGGTGACCCCAGGGCGGTTTTGGGGTGGGTGACCCCCAGGTGACCCTGGGGCAGTTTTGGAGACAATGACCCCCAGGTGACCCCGGGTGACCCTGGGGCGGCAGTTTTAGGGTCTGTGATCCCTCCCAGGTGACCCCCAGGTGACCCCAGGGCGGTTTTGGGGTGGGTGACCCCCAGGTGGCCCCGGGGCAGTTTTGAGGACAATGACCCCCAGGTGACCCCCAGGTGACCCCGGGGCAGTTTTGGGGTGGGTGACCCCAGATGACCCCCAGGTGACCCCAGGGCAGTTTTGGCGACCATGACCCCCGGGTGACCCCGGGTGACCCCGGGTGACCCCGGTGACCCCTCCCCCAGTACGACTACGCCGCCTGGATGCCCAACACGCCGGGCACGCTGCAGCGGCCGCCGCCGGCCAGCGCGGCCGAGGCCACCGAGGAGCTGCTGGTGGCCACGCTGCCGTCCCCCGAGGCCACCGGCGCCCTGCTGGCCCTGCTGAGCGTGGTCAGCTACGAGGGGGGAGAGCCGGTGAGACACCTGGGGACAGCGGGGACAGCGGGGACAGCGGGGACATTGGGGACAGCGGGGACAGTGGGGACAGCGGGGACAGCGGGGACAGCGGGGACATTGGGGACAGCGGGGACAGCGGGGGGACAGTGGGGACAGCGGGGACAGTGGGGACAGCGGGGACAGCGGGGACAGTGGGGACAGCGGGGACAGCAGGGACAGCGGGGGGACAGTGGGGACAGCGGGGGGACAGTGGGGACAGCGGGGACAGCGGGGACAGCAGGGGGATTGGGGACATTGGGGGGGTTGGGGACACTGGGGGGGTTGGGGACATTGGGGGGACATTGGGGGATATTGGGGGATATTGGGGGACATTGGGGACATTGGGGACGCTGGGGACATTGGGGGCATTGGGGGAAAAATGGGGAACAATGGGAAAAAATGAGAGGAATTGGGAAAAATGGGGCTGGGGATATTGGGGACATTGGGGGGATTGGGGGAATTGAGGACATTAATGGGGACATTGGGGACATTGGGGACATTGGGGGGGACAGGGACCTTTTTGGGCACAGGGACACTGGGGGTTGTAACCACCATGGTGACCCCAGGTCCCCTCTGATGTCCCCAGGGTCCCCAATGCCCCCAATGCCCCCAATCCCCCCAATGTCCCCCGATGTCCCCAATGTCCCCAATGTCCCCCAATGCCCCAATGTCCCCAATGCCCCCAATCCCCCCAATGTCCCCAATGTCCCCAATGTCCCCAATGTCCCCCAATGCCCCAATGTCCCCAATGTCCGCAATGTCCCCAATGTCCCCTCTGATGTCCCCAATCCCCCCAATGTCCCCAATGTCCCCAATGTCCCCAATGTCCCCAATGTCCCCTCTGATGTCCCCAATCCCCCCGATGTCCCCAATGTCCCTTTTGGTGTCCCCAGCGCCCCCTGGGCTCCCGCTCCCAGGACCTGCTCTCGGGCGCCGCCCCGCGCTCCCTGCTGGCCGCGTTCCGCGCGCGCCTGGCCGAGATCTCGGAGCGGATCCGGGCCCGGAACGCGGAGCTGGAGCTGCCCTACCCCTACCTGGAGCCCACCTGCGTCACCGAGAGCATCTCCATCTGATGTCACCTGTGTCACCTGTGTGCCACCTGTGTGTCACCTGTGTCACCTGTGTGCCACCTGTGTGCCACCTGTGTCACCTGTGTCACCTGTGTCATCATCAACATCACCTGCGTCACTGAGAGCATCTCCATCTGATGGTGGCACCTGTGTCACCTGTGTGTCACCTGTGTGCCACCTGTGTCACCTGTGTCAACAACTATCACCTGCGTCACCGAGAGCATCTCCATCTGATGGTGGCACCTGTGTCACCTGTGTCACCTGTGTGTCACCTGTGTCACCTGTGTGCCACCTGTGTGCCACCTGTGTCACCTGTGTCACCTGTGTCATCATCAACATCACCTGCGTCACCGAGAGCATCTCCATCTGATGGTGGCACCTGTGTCACCTGTGTCACCTGTGTGTCACCTGTGTCACCGAGAGCATCTCCATCTGATGTCACCTGTGTGTCACCTGTGTCACCTGTGTGTCACCTGTGTCACCTGTGTCACCGAGAGCATCTCCATCTGACGTCACCTGTGTCACCTGTGTCACCTGTGTCACCGAGAGCATCTCCATCTGATGGTGGCACCTGTGTGTCACCTGTGTCACCTGTGTGTCACCTGTGTCACCTGTGTCACCTGTGTCACCCGTGTCACCGAGAGCATCTCCATCTGACGTCACCTGTGTCACCTGTGTCACCTGTGTCACCTGTGTCACCTGTGTGTCACCTGTGTCACCTGTGTCACCTGCGTCACCGGTGTCACCAACAGCCCCCAGGGTGGCCCCAGGCCCCTCCAGGATGTCCCCAACCCCCCTGAGATGTCCCCAGGTGTGTCCCCAACCCCCCCAGGTGTGTCCTCAATTCCCCCAAGGTGTCCCCAAAATGTCCCCAGGTGTGTCCCCAACCCCCCTGAGATGTCCCCAGGTGTGTCCCCAACCCCCCCAGGTGTGTCCCCAACCCCCCTGAGATGTCCCCAACCCCCCCCAGGTACCCAAATAATGGACCCCACCCCCACCCCCCCCAAAAAAATATTTGGAAGATTCCAAAAAATCATCAGAAAAATCCCAAAAATTCTGCGGAAAAATCCCAAAAAATCCTTGGGAAGATCCCAAAGAAAGATCCCAAAAATTCTTGGAATGTCCCCAAAAAAATTCTCAGGAAGATTCCAAAAAATTCTTGGGGAAAAAAAAAAAATCCTTGGGAAGATTCCAAAAATTATTTGCAAGATCCCAAAAAAATTCTCAGGAAGATTCCAAAAAATCCTTGGGAAAATCCCCCAAAATTATTTGGAAGATCCCAAACAAAGATCCCAAAAATTCTTGGGAAGATCCCCCAAAAAATGCTTCAGAAGATCCCAAAAATTATTTGGAAAATCCCCAAAAATTCTTGGAAAGATCCCAAAAAATTCTGGGGAAAATCCCAAAAATTTTTTGGGATCCCCCCCCAAAATTCGGGTGCAGTT
The DNA here is from genome assembly GCF_901933205.1 of Camarhynchus parvulus. NCBI lineage: Eukaryota > Metazoa > Chordata > Aves > Passeriformes > Thraupidae > Camarhynchus > Camarhynchus parvulus. Next base: position 90,896 of record NW_022148622.1, on the reverse strand, counting down.
CCTGATCCGACCACCAGGGGCAGCAGGAATTTCCTATTAATTATTAGCGCGGAATTAATTAATTGCTCATTAACCAATCGTTTGTAATTCATGCTAATTAAGAATTAAACCGGAATGAATGAAATCAATTCTTGCTGTCCAATCTCGATTCTTGAATCCTCAATTTTTTGGTTTTTATCCCAAATATTTTGGGGTTTTTTCTTAATTTTTTTCCCTTTTATTTCGTTTTTCTTCCCATTTTTTTTGGATTTTTTCCCAATTTTTTGGGTTGTTTTCCCCAATTTTTTGGTTTTTTTTTTCCCCATTTTTTTGGGTTTTTTCCCCCAAATTTTTGGTTTTTCCCCTTTTATTTTGGTTTTTTTTTCCCATTTTTTTGGATTTTTCCCAATTTTTTGGGTTTTTTTTCCCCATTTTTTTGGGTTTTTTCCCCCAAATTTTTGGTTTTTCCCCTTTTATTTTGGTTTTTTTTTCCCCCATTATTTTGGATATTTTTCCCAATTTTTTGGGGTTGTTTTTCCCAGTTTTTTGGGGCTTTTTTTCCCCCAATTTTTTGGGTTTTTTCCCCAAATTTTTGTTTTTTCCCCTTTTATTTTGGTTTTTTTTTCCCATTATTTTGGATTTTTTTCCCAATTTTTTGGGTTGTTTTTCCCAATTTTTTGGGTTTTTCCCCCAATTTTTTTGAGTTTTATCCCAATTTTTTTAGCTTTTTCCCCATTTTTGTTCCCTTTTATTTCGTTTTATCCCCATTTTTTGGCTTTTTTCCCAATTTTTGGGGGTTTTTCCCTCATTTTTTTGGATTTTTCCCCAATTTTTTGTTTTTTTCCCCAATTTTTGGGGGTTTTTTCCCCAATTTTTGGGGTTTTTTTTCCCCATTTTTTTTGGTTTTTTTTTCCTTTTATTTCGTTTTTTCCCCCCATTTTTGTGGCTTTTTTCCTAATGTTTTTGGTTTTTTCCCAATTTTTGGGGGTTTTTTTTCCTTTTATTTTATTTTTTTTTCCCAATTTTTTGGTTTTTTTTCCCCAAATTTTTTCCCCTTTTATTTCGTTTCCCCTCCCCCCATTGTTTTTGGAATTTTTCCCTTTTGTTTTTTTTGAGTTTTCCCAATTTTTGGGGTTTTTTTCCCTTTTATTTCGGTTTTTCCCTTTTTTTTTGGCTACTCCCATTTCTTTTTATTTCCCCCAATTTTTTTTTCTTTTTTTTCCCTTTTATTTCGTGTTTTTCCCCTTTTTTCTTGGGTTTTTTCCCAATTTTTTTCCTTTTATTTCGTTTTTTTCCCCTAATTTTTTTGGATATTTTTCCCTTTTTTTTTATTTTTCCCCAATTTTTTTCCCCAATTTTTTTCGGTTTTTTTCCCATTATTTTTCCCTTTTATTTCGTTTTTTCCCCTAATTTTTTGGATATTTTTCCCTTTTAAAATTTTTCCCCAGGTTTTTTTTTTTTTTTTTTTTGCTTTTTTCCCCAATTTTTTGGTTTTTTTTCCCTTTTATTTCAATTTTTTCCCCATTTTTTTGGTTTTTATCCCCAATTTTTTTTGCTTTTGTCCCTTTTATTTCGTTTTTCCCCCTTTTTTGGGGGGAGGGATTTTTTCCCTATTTTTTGGATATTTTCCCTTTTATTTCTTTTTTTTAGTTTTTTTCCCCCAATTTTTTTGTTTTTTCCCTTTTTTTAATTTTTTCCCTTTTATTTTGGTTTTTTTCCCATTTTTTGGGCTTTTCTTCCCAATTTTGGGAGGCTTTTTCCCCAATTTTTTCCCCTTTTATTTCGATTTTTCCCTTTTTTTTTTTTTTTTTTCCCCAAATTTTTTGGCTTTTTTTCCCTTTTATTTCATTTTTCCCATTTTTTGGCTTTCTTCCCAAATTTTCGCGATTTCCTCCCATTTCCCCTCCCCCCCCCGGCCGGACTTTGCCCCTCGGGGCCATTTTGGGGCCATTTTGGGCCATTTTGGGTCATTTTGAGAATTCTCAACTTTCGGGGACCCCGAATTGCTCCAGGTGAGCCCCGGGGGGGGGAGGGGACCCCAAAATTTGGGGAATTTGGGACATTTTGGGGCAAATTTTGGGTTTTTTAGGGACATTTTGGGGCTTTTAGGGGCAAATTTGGGGTTTTTTTGGGACATTTAGGGACAATTTTGGAGTTTTTGGGACTTTTTGGCGACATTGAGGAAAATTTTGGGGCCATTTCAGCAAATTTAGGAAAATTTTGGGGGGCAAATTTTGGGATTTTTTGAGGCAATTTTTGGGTTTTTTGGGATTTTGTGGGGATATTTTGGGTCCATTTCTGGAAATTTTGGGGCTTTTTGGGGCCATTTTAGTACTTTTTGAGGCCATTTAAGAAAATTTGGGGAAATTTTGGGACAATTTGGGGACATTTGGGGGAATTTTGGGGACTTTTGGGGGGAATTTTGGGACATTTTGGGGACTTTTTTGGGGGGAAATTTTTGGTTTCTTGGGGGAAATTTTGGGGCTTTTTCGGGACATCTGGAGACATTTTGGGGCCATTTGGTGCCTTTTAGGTCCATTTTGGGGACATTTTGGGGACATTTTGGGGACATTTTGGGGCATTTTTGGGACATTTCGGGTCCGTTCCCACCGCGCATGCGCGATCCCGGCGGGCGCCGCCAGAGGGCGCTGTAACCACCCAGCCCCCTCATTTACATAAACCCCGCCCCACGGGGGCGTGGCCAGAGGAGTGGCCACACCACGCGCGGGAACTTCCCGGAACCCCCCCAAGGTGGTGGAAAGGGGGGGGGGGATTTTGGGGGGGGTCCCGAGCGGATTTTGGGGGTCCTGAGGGGATTTTTGGGGTCCCTGAGGGGATTTTGGGGGTGCCAAATCCTCCCGAAGCGTCTGTGAGGAGATCGGGGGGCTCCCTGAGGGGTTTTGGGGGTCCCTGAGGGGTTTTGGGGGTCCCGGCTCCCCCCACGAGGTTTGTGGGAGGATCCATGGTGGGTCCATGACGGGATTTGGGGGGTCCCGGGGAATTTTTATGGTTCCGAGCGGATTTTGGGGGTCCCGAGGGGATTTTTGGGGTCCCTGAGGGGATTTTGGGGGTCCCAAATCCTCCCGAAGGGTCTGTGAGGAGATCGGGGGAGTCCCTGAGGGGTTTTGGGGGTCCCGGCTCCCCCCACGAGGTCTGTGGGAGGATCCATGGTGGGTCCATGAGGGATTTGGGGGTCCCGGGGAATTTTTATGGTTCCGAGCGGATTTTTGGGGTCCCGAGGGGATTTTTGGGGTCTCTGAGGGGTTTTGGGGGTCCTAAATCCTCCCGAAGGGTCTGTGAGGAGATCGGGGGGGTCCCGGAGGGGTTTTGGGGGTCCCTAAGGGGTTTTGGGGGTCCCGGCTCCCCCCACGAGGTCTGTGGGAGGATCCATGGTGGGTCCATGAGGGGATTTGGGGGTCCCGGGGGAATTTTTATGGTTCCGAGCGGATTTTTGGGGTCGCGAGGGGATTTTTGGGGTCTCTGAGGGGATTTTGGGGGTCCCAAATCCTCCCGAAGGGTCTGTGAGGAGATCGGGGGGCTCCCTGAGGGGTTTTGGGGGTCCCTGAGGGGTTTTGGGGGTCCCGGCTCCCCCCACGAGGTTTGTGGGAGGATCCATGGTGGGTCCATGACGGGATTTGGGGGTCCCGGGGGAATTTTTATGGTTCCGAGCGGATTTTTGGGGTCCTGAGGGGATTTTTGGGGTCCCTGAGGGGATTTTGGGGGTCCCAAATCCTCCCGAAGGGTCTGTGAGGAGATCGGGGCGGTCCCTGAGGGGTTTTGGGGGTCCCGGCTCCCCCCACGAGGTCTGTGGGAGGATCCATGGTGGGTCCATGAGGGGATTTGGGGGTCCCGGGGAATTTTTATGGTTCCGAGCGGATTTTGGGGGTCCCTGAGGGGATTTTTGGGGTCCCTGAGAGGATTTTGGGGGTCCTAAATCCTCTCGAAGGGTCTGTGAGGAGATCGGGGGTCCCTGAGGGGTTTTGGGGGTCCCGGCTCCCCCCACGAGGTCTGTGGGAGGATCCATGGTGGGTCCATGAGGGGATTTGGGGGTCCCGGGGAATTTTTATGGTTCCGAGCGGATTTTTGGGGTCCCGAGGGGATTTTTGGGGTTCTGAGGGGTTTTGGGGGTCCTAAATCCTTCCGAAGGGTCTGTGAGGAGATCGGGGGGGTCCCTGAGGGGTTTTGGGGGTCCCTGAGGGGTTTTGGGGGTCCCGGCTCCCCCCACGAGGTCTGTGGGAGGATCCATGGTGGGTCCGTGAGGGGATTTGGGGGTCCCGGGGAATTTTTATGGTTCCGAGCGGATTTTGGGTGTCCCTGAGGGGATTTTTGGGGTCCCTGAGGGGATTTTGGGGGTCCCAAATCCTCCCGAAGGGTCTGTGAGGAGATCGGGGGAGTCCCTGAGGGGTTTTGGGGGTCCCGGCTCCCCCCACGAGGTCTGTGGGAGGATCCATGGTGGGTCCATGAGGGGATTTGGGGGTCCCGGGGATTTTTATGGTTCCGAGCGGATTTTTGGGGTCCCGAGGGGGATTTTTGGGGTTCTGAGGGGTTTTGGGGGTCCTAAATCCTCCCGAAGGGTCTGTGAGGAGATCGGGGGGGTCCCTGAGGGGTTTTGGGGGTCCCTGAGGGGTTTTGGGGGTCCCGGCTCCCCCCACGAGGTCTGTGGGAGGATCCATGGTGGGTCCATGAGGGGATTTGGGGGTCCCGGGGGAATTTTTATGGTTCCGAGCGGATTTTTGGGGTCGCGAGGGGATTTTTGGGGTCCCTGAGGGGATTTTGGAGGTCCCGAATCCTCCTGAAGGGTCTGTGAGGAGATCGGGGGGGTCCCTGAGGGGTTTTGGGGGTCCCTGAGGGGTTTTGGGGGTCCCGGCTCCCCCCACGAGGTCTGTGGGAGGATCCATGGTGGGTCCATGAGGGGATTCGGCGGTCCCTGAGGGATTTTGTGGTTTCTGAGCGAATTTTGGGGTCCCGGGTTGGATTTTTGGAGTTCCTGAGTGAATTTTGGGGTCCCTGAGGGGATTTTGGGGTCCCGGGGTGGATTTTTGGGTCCCGAGCGAATTTTGGGGTTCCTGAAGGGATTTTGGGGGTCCCCGAGGGGATTTTGGGGTCCCGGGTTGGATTTTTGGGGTCCCTGAGCGGATTTTTGGGGCTCCTGAGGGGATTTTGGGGGTCCCAGGTTGCATTTTTGGGGTTCCCGAGCGAATTTTGGGGTCCCTGAGGGATTTTTGGGGTCCCTGAGGAGATTTGGCGGTCCCGAGTGAATTTTGGGGTCCCTGAGGGGATTTTGGGGTCCCGGGTTGGATTTTTGGGTTCCCGAGCGAATTTTGGGGTCCCTGAGAGGATTTTTGGGGTCCCTGAGCGGATTTTTGGGGCTCCTGAGGGGATTTTGGTATCCCGGGTTTGATTTTGGGGGTCCCAAGCGAATTTTGGGGTCCCTGAGAGGATTTTTGGGTCCCTGAGGGGATTTTGGGGTCCCTGAGAGGATTTTGGGCATCCCGGGTTGGATTTTTGGGGTCCCTGAGGGGATTTTGGGGGTCCCAGGTTGGATTTTTGGGGTTCCCGAGCGAATTTTGGAGTCCCTGAGAGGATTTTTGGGGTCCCTGAGGGGATTTTGGGGTCCCTGAGGAGATTTTGGTGTCCGGGTTTGATTTTGGGGGTCCCTGAGGGGATTTTGGGGTCCCTGAGGGGATTTTGGGGGTCCCTGAGGAGATTTTGGTGTCCGGGTTTGATTTTGGGGGTCCCTGAGGGGATTTTGGGGTCCCCGAGAGGATTTTGGGCGTCCCGGGTTGGATTTTTGGGGTCCTTAAGGGGATTTTGGGGTCCCGGGTTGGATTTTTGGGGTCCCTGAGGGATTTTGGGGTCCTTAAGGGGATTTTGGGGTCCCGGGTTGGATTTTTGAGGTCCCTGAGAGGATTTTGGGGTCCCTGAGGGGATTTTTGGGGTTTTGAGCGAATTTTGGGGTTCCTGAGGGGATTTTGGACATCCCGGGTTGGATTTTTGGGGTCCCTGAGGGGATTTTTGGGGTCCCTGAGGGATTTTTGGGGTCCCTGAGGGGATTTTGGGGTCCCTGGTTGGATTTTTGGGGTTCCCGAGCGAATTTTGGGGTCCCTGGTTGGATTTTTGGGGATCCTGAGGGGATTTTGGAGTGGGGGAGGGATGTCAAGGTCGTGACGTCATCGATGACGTCACCAACGACCTTCCCACCCCTGCCCCGCCCCCCTCAGGGGTCAGGAGGGTGGGGGGAGGGGCGGGGGAAGGGGCGCCCCACCCCCCGTCCTGGGAACCCCCCCAAAAATCCCAAAATTCCCAAAAAAACCCTCAAAATTCCACCCAAAAAATCCCAAAATTTGTCCAAAAAAGCCCAAAATCACCCAAAAAAACCCCCAAATTTCCCCGAAATTCGCCAAAAATGCCTCTAAAATTCCCCAAATCCCTTCAAAAATCCCCAAAATTCCTCTAAAAAGCCCCAAATTCACAAAATTTCCTGGAAACCCAAAAATATTCCACCAAAATTCCCCCAAAATTCCTCGAAAAATCCCCAAAATTCTCCCAAATTGCTCCCGAAATTGCCAAAAAATATTCCTCAAAATCACGAATTTTCCCCAACATTCTTGACAGTTCCTCTAAAAATCCAAATATTTTCCTAAAGTTCGGAAAAATGCCAATTTTGGGGGAATTCCGGGTGAATTTGGGGATCCCAGGGTGCAAAAAGAAATCCAAATTTGGGGCGAATTTGGGGCTTTTTTGGGATGAATGTTTGGTGAATTTTGTGACTTTTTTTGTGACTTTTTTTGTGAATTTTGGTTTTTGGGGTAAATTTCGGTGATTTTCGGCAATTTTGGAGCCTCTCAGGGTGACAAAAATCCCAATTTTGAGTGAATTTGGAGCCAATTTGGGGCATTTTTTCATGGTGGGCGTGGCCTCCGCGTGGCCCCGCCCCCGGCCCCTCCTCCCGCCCCTCCCCCCGGAGCAAATTTGGGGCAAATTTGGGGCATTTGGGTGAATTTTCGGTGATTTTGGGGCTTTTTAGGTGAATTTTTGGTGGTTTTGGGGCTTTTTGGGTGAATTTTTGGTGGTTTCGGGGCATTTTGGTCCCTCAGGGTGACAAAAATCCCAATTTTGGGCCAATTTGGAGCCAATTTGGGGCATTTTTTCCATGGTGGGCGTGGCCTCAGATTGGCCCCGCCCCCAGCCCCGCCCCCTTGGGGCAAATTTGGGGCAAATTTGGGTGAATTTTGGGTGAATTTTGGATGATTTTGGGGCTTTTAAGGTGAATTTTTAGTGGTTTTGGGGCTTTTTGGGTGAATTTTTGGTGGTTTTGGGGCATTTTGGTCCCTCAGGGTGACAAAAATCCCAATTTTGGGCAATTTGGATTTTTTTGGGCTGTCAAAGTTGTTTTTTTTGGCATTTTGCCCTCAGGGTGACAAAAATCCCAATTTTGGGCCAATTTGGAGCCAATTTTGGGCGAATTTGGGGCATTTTTTTCATGGTGGGCGTGGCCTCACGTTGGCCCCGCCCCCAGCCCCGCCCCCTTGGGGCAAATTTGGGGCAAATTTGGGTGAATTTTGGGTGAATTTTCGGTGATTTTGGGGCTTTTAAGGTGAATTTTTAGTGGTTTTGGGGCTTTTTGGGTGAATTTTTGGTGGTTTCGGGGCATTTTGGTCCCTCAGGGTGACAAAAATCCCAATTTTGGGCCAATTTGGAGCCAATTTTGGGCGAATTTGGGGCATTTTTTCATGGTGGGCGTGGCCTCAGATTGGCCCCGCCCCCAGCCCCGCCCCCCTCCCCCCTGGGGCAAATTTGGGTGAATTTTGGGTGAATTTTCGGTGATTTTGGGGCTTTTAAGGTGAATTTTTAGTGGTTTTGGGGCTTTTTGGGTGAATTTTTGGTGGTTTTGGGGCATTTTGGTCCCTCAGGGTGACAAAAATCCCAATTTTGGGCCAATTTGGAGCCAATTTTGGGCGAATTTGGGGCATTTTTTTCATGGTGGGCGTGGCCTCAGATTGGCCCCGCCCCCCCCCCCCCCCCCCGGGGCAAATTTGGGGGAAATTTGGGTAAATTTTCGGTTTTTAGGTGAATTTTGGGTGATTTTGGGGCTTTTTGGGTGAATTTTTGATGGTTTTGGGGCATTTTGGTCCCTCAGGGTGACAAAAATCCCAATTTTGAGCGAATTTTGAGTGAATTTGGAGCCAATTTTGGGCGAATTTGGGGCATTTTTTCATGGTGGGCGTGGCCTCAGCGTGGCCCCGCCCCCAGCCCCGCCCCCCTCCCCCCTGGGGCAAATTTGGGGCATTTGGGTGAATTTTGGGTGAATTTTCGGTGATTTTGGGGCTTTTAGGTGAATTTTTGGTGATTTTGGGGCTTTTTGGGTGAATTTTCGGGGGTTTTGGGGCATTTTGATCCCTCAGGGTGACAAAAATCCCAATTTTGGGCCAATTTTGAGCCAATTTTGAGTGAATTTGGAGCCAATTTTGGGCGAATTTGGGGCATTTTTTCATGGTGGGCGTGGCCTCCGCATGGCCCCGCCCCCAGCCCCGCCCCCCGCCCCTCCCCCACCCTTTTCTCCTCCCCGCGGGGCCGTTTTGGGACAGAATCGGCGAAAGCCGCGGAGGTGCCGGGGGTGGGGGAGGGGCCGGGGGTGGGGGAGGGGGGAGGGGAGGGGGGGGGGGGGCGCACGTGGGGAGTTTGGGGTTTTTTGGGGGAATTTTTGGGAATTTTTGGGATTTTTTGGGGATTTTTTGGTATTTTTGGGGGATTTTTGGGGATTTTTTGGGGGAATTTTTGGTATTTTTGGGGGATTTTTGGGGGGGAATTTTGGGATGTTTTGGGGGAATTTTTGGGTGAATTTTGGGGATTTTTGGAGGATTTTTTGGGGATTTTTTTTGGCGATTTTTGGGGATTTCTTTGGGGGGATTTGGGGGATTTTTGGGGATTTTTTGGGTATTTTTGGGGGATTTCTTTGGGGGGATTTGGGGGATTTTTGGGGGGACATTTGGGGATTTTTGGGGAATTTTTGGGGATTTTTTGGGGGGAAATTTTGGGATTTTTGGGGGGATTTTTGGGGGGGAGTTTTTGGGGATTTTTGGGATTTTGGGATTTTTTGGGGATTTTTTTTGGGATTTTTGGGGTTTTTTTTTGATTTTTGGGATTTTTGGGCATTTTTGGGGGATTTTTTTGGATTTTTTGGGGGGGAATTTTGGGGGTTTTTTGGGGATTTTTGGGGGATTTTTGGGATTTTTGGGGGGGATTTTTTGGGGCAGAATTTTGGGGATTTTTTTTGGGATTTTTCGATTTTTTGGGGGATTTTTTGGGGATTTTTTGGGTTCATTTTGGGGATTTTTTGAGGGTTTCTTTGGGGAAATTTCAGGGCAATTTGGGGATTTTTTGGGCATTTTTCTGGGGAAATTTTGGGGATTTTTTGGGCTAAAATTGATGAATTTTTGGGTGAATTTTGGGGATTTTTTGAGGATTTTTGGGGATTTTTTTGGCGATTTTTGGGGATTTCTTTGGGGGGATTTGGGGGGATTTTTGGGGATTTTTTGGGGATTTTTTGGGGGATTTATTTGGGGGGATTTGGGGGATTTTTGGGGGGACATTTGGGGATTTTTTGGGAATTTTTTGGGATTTTTTGGGGATTTTTTTGGGGGGATTTTGGGGGGATTTTTTGGGGGAACTTTTGGGATTTTTGGGGATTTTTTGGGGATTTTTTGGGGGATTTTTTTGGGGTGGGGATTTTTGATTTTGGGGATTTGGGATGTTGGGGGATTTTTGGGAGCTTTTTGGGGATTTTTGGGGGATTCTTTGGGGTGGATTTTTGGGATTTTTTGAGGATTTATTTGAGGATATTTTTGGGGGGAATTTGGGGGTTTTTTGTGGGATTTCTTGGGATTTCTTTGGGGGATTTTTTGGGGAGAATTTTGGGATTTTTTGAAGGATTTTTTGGAGATTTTTGGGGAATTTTTAGGGGAATTTTGGGGAATTTTTCTGGGGAAATTTTGGGGATTTTTTGGGCTAAAATTGATGAATTTTTGGGTGAATTTTGGTTTTGGGGATTTTTTGGGGGGGATTTTTTGGGGTTTTTGGGAATTTTTTGGGTATTTTTGGGGGTTTATTTGGTTTGGGGGTTTTTTGGGGGGCATTTGGGGTTTTTGGGAATTTTTGGGGGATTTTTTGGGGGGAAATTTTGGGTTTTTTTGGGGGATTTTTGGGGGGGAGTTTTTTGGGGATTTTTTGAATTTTGGGGTTTTTGGGATTTTTGGGTTTTTTTTTTTTTTTGGGGGATTTTTGAGCATTTTTGGGGATTTTGGGGGAATTTTGGGATTTTGGGGAATTTGGGATTTTGGGGGTTTTTTGGGCTGAATTTTGGGGCTTTTTTGGGAATTTTCGATTTTTGGGGATTTTTGGGGATTTTTGGGTTCATTTTGGGGATTTTTGAGGGTTCCTTTGGGGATATTTTGGGGCAATTTGGGTTTTTTGGGGTTTGGGATTTTTGGGGAATTTTGGGGCTATTTTTGGGGTGAATTTTGGGGATTTTTTGGGCTAAAATTGATGAATTTTTGGGTGAATTTTGGGGCTATTTTGGGTGAATTTTGGGGCTATTTTGGGGGCTATTTTGGGTGAATTTTGGGGCTATTTTGGGGCTATTTTGTTTTTTGGGGCTATTTTGGGTGAATTTTGGGGCTATTTTGGGTGAATTTTGGGGCTATTTTGGGTGAATTTTGGGGATGTTTTGGGTGAATTTTGGGGCTATTTTGGGTGCATTTTGGGGCTATTTTGGGTTCATTTGGGTGCTTTTTTTCCCCATTCCAGATGCAGCTGCTCCGTTTCTTCGTCCTCCCCGCGTCCCCGTCCGGACCTGGGGCTCCCCTCGGCTCTGGGCTCCCCCCTGAGCGCGGCCAAGGCGGCGGAGCCGGCGGTCACCGGGCTCACCTGCGAGCTCTGCTACTACCTGGCCTGGGCCGGTGAGAACTGGGGCCAAAAACGGCGATTTTGGGCAAATTTGGGTGAAATTTGGGATTTTTTGCGTGAATTTTTGGGATATTTTTGGTGAATTTTTGGTGAATTTTGGGGTTTTTTGGGGGGTTTTTGGGGTCACCTGCGAGCTCTGCTACTGCCTGGCCTGGGCCGGTGAGAATTGGGGCCAAAAACGGCGATTTTGGGCAAATTTGGGTGAAATTTGGGCAAAATTTGGGATTTTTTGGGTGAATTTTTGGGATTTTTTTGGTGAATTTTTGGAATTTTTTGGGGCATTTTTGGGGCAGTTTTTGGGAGGTCTGAGCTCCCTTGGGCTGGGCCGGTGAGATTTGGGTCAAAAACGGCGATTTTGGGCAAATTTGGGTGAAATTTGGGTGAAAAATTGGGATTTTTAAGGGTTTTTTTGCCATCTTTTGTGAATTTTTTGGGGAATTTTGGGGATTTTTTGGGATTTTTGGGGGTTTTTGGGGTCACCTGTGAGCTCTGCTACTACCTGGCCTGGGCCGGTGAGAATTGGGGCCAAAAACGGCGATTTTGGGCAAAATTGGGTGAAAAATTGGGATTTTTAGGTTTTTTTTGCCATTTTTTGGCGATTTTTTGGGGTTTTAAAAAAATTTTTTTAGGGGTTTTTGGGCTCACCTGTGAGCTCTGCTACTGCCTGGGCTGGGCCGGTGAGAATTGGGGCCAAAAACGGCGATTTTGGGCAAAAATTGGGTGAAAATTTGGGATTTTTTAGGGGTTTTTGCTTTTTTTTGCCATCTTTTGTGAATTTTTGGGGATTTTTTTTGGGTTTTTTGGGGTCACCTGAGAGGTCTGAGCTCACTTGGGCTGGGCTGGTGAGGTTTGGGTCAAAAACGGCGATTTTGGGCAAAAATTGGGCGAAATTTGGGTGAAAAATTGGGATTTTTTAGGGGTTTTTTTGCCATTTTTGGGTGAATTTTTTGGGGATTTTTGGGAATTTTTTGGGGTGAATTTTTGGGGTTTTTTGGGGTTTTTTGCGGTTTTGGGGGTTTTCCCTGAGAGGTCTGAGCTCCCTTGGGCTGGGCCGGTGAGATTTGGGTCAAAAACGGCGATTTTGGGCAAATTTGGGTGAAATTTGGGGATTTTTGGGGAAAGAATTTTTGGGATTTTTGGGGGATTTTTTAGGGTCACCTGTGAGTTTTTGCCATTTTTGTGGCCAAAATTTTTGAAATGTTTTTAGGGATTTTTTTTTTTTGCATTTTTTTGGGAATTTTTGGGGATTTTTGAGGTTTTTTGGGATTTTTTGGGGTCACCTGTGAGCTCTGAGCTCACTTGGGCTGGGCCGGTGAGAATTGGGGCCAAAAACGGCGATTTTGGGCAAAAATTGGGATTTTTTAGGGGTTTTTTGGATTTTTTTGCCATTTTTTGGTGAATTTTTTTGGGATTTTTGGGATTTTTTGGGGGATTTTTGGGGTCACCTGAGAGGTCTGAGCTCACCTGGATGGGCCGGTGAGAATTGGGTCAAAAACCGCGATTTTGGGCAAATTTGGGTGAAAAATTGGGATTTTTTTGGGTAAATTTTGGTGATTTTTTAAGGGATTTTTATGAGATTTTTATGGGATTTTTTGGTAGGATTTTTATGGGATTTTAATGGGAGTTTTCTGGGATTTTTGTGGGAATTTTTGTAGGATTTTTATGGGATTTTGTGGGAATTTTTATGGGATTTTTGGTGGAATTTTTATGGGATTTTTATGGGATTTTTGTGGGATCTTTATGGGATTTTAATGGGATTTTTGTCACATTTTTATGGGATTTTTATGGGATTTTTGTGGGATTTTTATGGGATTTTTATGGGATTTTTGTGGGATTTTTATGGGATTTTTGTGGGATTTTATGGGATTTTTTGTGGGATTTTTGTCAGGTTTTTATGGGATTTTTGTGGGATTTTTTGTTGGATTTTAATGGGATTTTTGTCCGATTTTTTGGTGGGATTTTGTGGGAATTTTTATGGGATTTTTATGGGATTTTTATGGGATTTTTGTGGGATTTATGTCAGATTTTTATGGGATTTTTGTACGATTTTTATGGGATTTTTGTCAGATTTTTGTGGGATTTTTGTCAGATTTTTATGGGATTTTTGTCAGATTTTTATGGGATTTTTGTGGGATTTTTTGTGGGATTTTTATGGGATTTTTATAGGATTGCAATGGCATTTTTATAGGGTTTTAATTAAATTTTAATGGGATTTTTTGGGTGGGATTTTAACGGGATTTTTATGGGATTTTAACGGGATTTTTATGGGATTTTAATGGGATTTTGTGGGAATTTTTACGAGATTTTTATTGGATTTGTGTGGGATTTTTGTGGGATTTTAATGGGATTTTAATGGGATTTTAATGGGATTTTAATGCCATTTTTATGGGGTATTAATGGGATTTTTGGTGGGAATTTTAATGGGATTTTGGTGGGATTTTTGTGGGAATTTTTATTGGGATTTTAATGGGATCTTTTTCAGGTTTAATGCAAATTTTTATGGGTTTTTTGTTTCCATTTGAATGCAATTTGGATGGGATTTTTGTGGGATTTTTATTGGGGTTTTTGTCAGATTTTTATGGGATTTTTGTCGGATTTTTGTGGGATTTTTCTGCGATTTTTGTGGGATTTTTTGCGATTTTTGTGGGATTTTGTAGGATTTTAATGGGATTTTTTGGGATTTTTATGGATTTTTGTGGGATTTTAATGGGATTTTTATTGGGATTTTTGTAGGATTTTTATGGGATTTTTGTGGGATTTTTATGGGATTTTTGTGGGATTTTTATGGGATTTTTGTGGGGATTTTTTGTGGGATTTTAATGGGATTTTTGTGGGATTTTTATTTTTTGGTGGATTTTTTTAGGATTTTTGTGGGATTTTTATGGGATTTTCATGGGATTTTTGGGATTTTTTGTGGGATTTTTGGTAGGATTTTTATTGGAATTTTGTGGGATTTTTTTGGATTTTTGTGGGATTTTTATGGGATTTTTATTGGGATTTTTGTGGGATTTTAATGGGATTTTTGTGCTATTTTTTTTAATTTTAATGGAATTTTTTGGGGGATTTTTTTTGGATTTTTTTTCATTTTTAATGGATTTTCTCCCAGATTTTTCCCAGATTTCCATGGAATTGATGGAATTTCTGGAACTTTCCATGCCAGGCAGGTTAACGGATTTTCGGCAGCCCGTTTTGCCGGATTTTAATGGATTTTAATGGGATTTTAATGAAATTTAGTGAATTATAATGGAATTTTTTTAGGATTTTTGTGGAATTTTGATGGATTTTTTGGGGATTTCCATGGAATTGATGGAATTTCTAGAATGTTCCATCCCAGGCATTGGCGATGTTAACGGCATCTTTGGCGCTGTCCGGTTTTAATGGATTTTAATGGGATTTTAATGGATTTTTTGTGGAATTTTTATTGGGATTTTTGTGGGATTTTTTTATGGGGATTTTTATGGGATTTTATTGGGATTTTTATTCGGATTTTTTGTGGATTTTTATTGGGATTTTAATGGGATTTTTATTGGGATTTTCTTGAATTTTTTGTGGAATTTTTAAGGGATTTTATTGGGATTTTTGTGGGATTTTCTTGGATTTTTCTGGAGATTTTAATGGGATTTTAATGGAATTTTTTTGGATTTTTTTCATTTTTAACGGATTTTCTCCAGGATTTTTCCCAGATTTCCATGGAATTGATGGAATTTCTGGAACTTTCCATCCCCAGGCAGGTGAACGTGTTGGGGCAGCCGCGGCTCCGGATTTTAATGGATTTTAATGGGATTTTAACGGAATTTTTTGGGATTTTTTCATTTTTAATGGATTTTCTCCTGGATTTTTGGGTGGATTTTGATGGAATTTCTGGAACTTTCCATGCCAGGCAGGTGAACGTGTTTGGGCAGCCCCAACCCCAGAATTTGGGGCATTTTGATGGGATTTTAATGAATTTTTTGGGATTTTTTTCATTTTTAACGGATTTTCTCCAGGATTTTTCCCAGATTTCCATGGAATTGATGGAATTTCTGGAACTTTCCATCCCAGGCAGGTGAACGTGTTTGGGCAGCCCCGGCTCTGGATTTTAATGAATTTTAACGGAATTTTTTGGGATTTTTTGGTTTTAAATGGTTTCTCCCGAAATTTGGGAATTTTAAAATTCCAAAATTCTAAAATTTCCGGCCCCAAAATGCAAAAATTCCCGAGGTTTTAGGTGAAAAGCAGCGAAATCCGGATCTTTAGCCCAAAAAATGGCAAAATCCAATTTTTCTCGTAAAATGGTGAACAATTTCAAATCTTTCCTGAAATTCCCCGAATCCCGTAACACGCCTGAGTGCCAAAAATTCCCAAATTTTCCTGTCCCAAAATGCAAAAAATTCCAAGGTTTTAGCCCAAAAAATGGCAAAAATTCGAATTTTTAGCCCCAAAAATGGCAAAAATTCGATTTTTTAAGCCCCAAAAATGGGGAAAAAGTCAAATTTTCTCCCTGAAATTCCCCAAATTCTAAAATTCCCAAAATTCTCGAATTTTCCAGTCCCAAAATGCAAAAATTCCCCGGGTTTTAGGTGAAAAAACGCGCGAAAATTCAATTTTTTAAGCCCAAAAAATGGCAAAAAAATCGAATTTTTCATGGTAAAAAATGGTGAAAAATTTCAAATGTTCTCCCGGAAATTCCAAGAATTTTCTGAATTCCCAAATTCCCAAAATTCTTGAAATTTAAAATGCGAAAATTCCCAATTTTTCCCCCAAATTCCCAAATTTTTCCCCATTCCCGATGTTCCTGATGGACAATTCCTGTCCCGAGCCCGAGCCCGCCCCGGTGAGAGCCACATCCCAAAATTCCCAAAATTCCCAAATTTTCCTGTCCCAAAATGCAAAAAATTCCAAGGTTTTAGCCCAAAAAATGGCAAAAATTCGAATTTTTTAGCCCCAAAAATGGCGAAAAAAATTGGAATTTTATTCTCATTTTTCATGGTAAAAAATTGGAATTTTATTCTCATTTTTCATGGTAAAAAAATTGAATTTTTTTCTCATTTTTCACAGTAAAAATTCCATTTTTTTTCCCATTTTTCAACCTCAACCTTTGGAAATTCCCGATTTTTTCCGCATTCCAAGCGCCGCGATTCTCCCAAAATTCCCCAAATTTCTCATTTTTCCCTTTTTCCCCTCTTTTCTTTCCATGGAAAAAACCCAGAATTTTCTCATTTTTCAATGAAAAAAATTGGATTTTATTCCCATTTTTAATGGAAAAAAAAATTGAATTTTATTCTCATTTTTCATGCGAAAAAATTTGAATTTTATTCTCATTTTTTATGGAAAAATTTTGGATTTTATTCTCATTTTTCATGGGAAAAATTTGAATTTTATTCTCATTTTTCATGGGAAAAGTTTGGATTCTTCATGGGAAAAATTTGGAATTTATTCCCATTTTTAATGGAAAAAATTGGATTTTATTCTGATTTTTTATGGAAAAAAACTTGAATTTTATTCTCATTTTCCATGGGAAAAAAATGGATTTTATTCTCATTTCTCATGGGAAAATTTTTGAATTTTATTCTCATTTTTATGGCAAAAAATTTGGATTTCATTCTCATTTTGCATAGAAAAAAATTGAATTTTATTCTCATTTGTATGGAAAAAAATTAGAATTTTATTCTCATTTTGTATGGGAAAAAATTTGAATTTTATTCCTATTTTTCCTGGAAAAAAATTGAATTTTATTCTGATTTTTTATGGAAAAAATTTGGATTTTATTCTCATTTTTCATGGAAAAAATTCCAGAATTTTCTCATTTGTCATGGTAAAAAATTTGAATTTTTTTCATTTTTTACGGTAAAAATTCCGGTTTTTTCCCCTTTTCAACCTCAACCTTTGGAAATTCCCGATTTTTTCCGCATTCCAAGCGCCGCGATTCTCGAAATTCCCCAAATTCCTCAAATTTCTCATTTTTCCCTTTTTCGCTCTTTTTTTCCCCATTTTCTTTCCTTCCCCAGCCCCTCCCGCGGACGCTGTCGGACGAGAGCCTCTGCGGGCGGCGCCGCCCCAGCCCCGGCGCCGCGGAAAGTTCCGGAAAGAATTCCGGGAATTCTGGGAATGCCGGGAATTTGGGGATTTTGGGGAATTTGCCGGAGGCGCTGCCGGGCGGCAGCCGGAACACGCTGCCCAACAGGAGAGACAGACACGGCGCCGACTGCAGGAAAGGTGGGGAAATTCCAAATATTTTTTATTTTTGGGGAAAATTTGGGGAATTTTGGGGAAAATTTGGGAATTTTTTTGGAAATTTTGGGGATTTTTTGAGTGAATTTTGGGGGTTTTTTGGATGAATTTTGGGGAATTTTGGGTGAATTTTTTGGTGAATTTTGGGGAATTTTGGGGGGAATTTTGGGGAATTTTTGGGTGAATTTTGGGGATTTTCTGGGGGATTTTGGGGCAGATTTTTGGGAATTTTGGGGAAGTTTTGGGGGATTTTTGGGGGATTTTTTGGTGAATTTGGGGAATTTCTGGTGAATTTTGGGGGATTTTCTGAGGAATTTTTGGGTGATTTTTCGGAATTTTTAGGGGGATTTTGGGGGGATATTTGGGGGATTTTTGGGGGAATTTTTGGGGGGAACTTTTTTTGGGAATTTTGGGGAATTTTTGGGGAATTTTGGGGGCAGAGGCGGCGGTGGGGCGCCGGGAGCGCGGAACACGCTGCCCAACAGGAGAGACAGACACGGCGCGACTGCAGGAAAGGTGGGGAAATTCCAAATATTTTTTATTTTTGGGGAAAATTTTGGGGATTTTGGGGGAAAATTTGGGGATTTTTTGGGTGAATTTTGGGGATGTTGGGGGAATTTTTTTTTGGGGAATTTTGGGGGATGTTGGGGGATTATTTTGGAGATTTTTTGGTTTGGGGATTTTTTGGGGGATTTTGGGGGTATTTTTAGGGATTTTTGGGGGGGATATTTGGGGATATTTGTTTTTTGGGAATTTTGGGGGGATTTTTTTGGGGTATTTTTTTTTGAATTTTTGGGGATTTTTGGGGGGATTTTTTTGGGAATTTTGGGGAATTTTTGGGTAAATTTTGGAGGAATTTTTTGAGATTTTTGGGGGGATTTTTGGGAATTTTGGGGGAATTTTGGGGAAAATTTGGGTGAATTTTTGGGGAATTTTTTGAGATTTTTGGGTGAATTCTGGGGAATTTTGGGGATTTTTCGGAATTTTTAGGAATTTTTGCGGGATTTTTGGGGAGAATTGGTTGAATTTTGGGGATTTTTGGGAATTTTTTGGGGAATTTTTTAGGAATTTTGGGGGGTTTTTTGGGTGATTTTTCGGGGATTTTTTGGGGATTTTTGGGGGATATTTGGGGGAATTTTTGGGGGATTTTTTTGGGGATTTTTGGGGAATTTGCGGGACTGCGGTGGGCTGCGGAACGCTGCCCAACAGGAGAGAGACACGGCCGACTGCAGGAAAGGTGGGGAAATTCAAATATTTTTTTATTTTTGGGGAAAATTTGCGGGATTTTTGGGGGAAAATTTGGGAATTTTTTTGTGGGAATTTTGGGGGATTTTTTGGTGAATTTTGGGGGTTTTTGGATGAATTTTGGGGGAATTTTGGGGGAATTTTGGGGAATTTTGGGTGAATTTTGGGGATTTTCTGGGGGATTTTATATTCTTTTGTGATTTTGGGGGATTTTTCTGTGGAGATTTTTGGGGCGATTTTGGGGCTGTATTTAGGGGAATTTTGGGGGGATTTTTGCTGGATTTTGGGGGGATTTTTGCTGGATTTTGGGGATTTTTTGTTTGGTTTTTGGGGGATCTGTTTTTCTTGGGTTATGGGGTAATTGTTTGATTTTGGGGGGGTTTTTGGTGGATTTTTGGGGGGACTTTTGCTGGATTTATGGGGGGATTTTTGGTGGATTTTGGGAGAGAATTTTGTTTGATTTTTGGGGGGATTTTTGCTGGATTTTGGGGGGATTTTTTCTGGATTTTTGGGGGGATTTTTGGTGGATTTTGGGAGAGAATTTTGTTTGATTTTTGGGGGATTTTTTGCTGGCTTTTTGGGGGGATTTTGTTTGATTTTTGGGGGATTTTTTTCTGGCTTTTTGGGGGATTTTGTTTGATTTTTGGTGGATTTTTTGCTGGCTTTTTGGGGGGATTTTGTTTGATTTTTGGTGATTTTTTTTGCTGGATTTTTGGGGTGATTTTTGGGTGGATTTCGGCCGGGATTTTTTGCTGCGTTTATGGGAATTTCCCCCGCCGCCCTTTTGGGCTGAAATGTGGCGGTTTTGGCGCAGGGAGCTGGAGCTGCCACCTGTGCCTGAGGCAGCTGAAGGAAAAGGCCTCGGCCTTCATCACCCTCACCTAGGGGGGGCCCCAAACCCCCCCAAAAAAAACCCCAAACCCCCCAAAAAACCCCGACCCCCCCCAAAAATCCTTCAAAAGCCATAACAGAGCTGGGGGGGGGAGGGGAACCCCAATTTGGGGAGGGGGCTCCGAACTTTAATGGCGGCGGAGGGGGGGGGGCGGGGCACAAAGTGTTGCATGATGGGAAAATTTGGGGGCCCCTCGCCCCCCCCGAAGCCGGGGGATTTTTGGGGGGATTTTTGGGGGATTTTTGGGGGTTTTGGGGGGTTGGTGTTGTTTAGGGGATTTTTGGGGACCCCGGCGGTGTCGTGGTCGGTTCTGTGCTGTGGTGTCCGTGCAGTAAATTCGGAGGGACCCCCCCCCCCCCAAAAACCCCGGCAGTGTCGGAGAGGCCGAGTTTGGGGAAAAATGGGAACCTGGGGATTTGGGGAAAAATGGGGATTTTTGGTGAAAAAATGGTGTTTTCAGGGCAAAAAATATGAGTTTCAGGGGGAAAATAAGGGATTTTTTAGGGGAAAAAATGGGGAGTTTTTTGAGAAAAATTGGGATTTTTAGGGAGAGAAAAAGGAGATTTGGGGGCTTGGAGGGGAAAAATGGTGATTTTTGGTGAAAAAATGGGGATTTTTTGTTAAACAATGTGGATTTTGGAGGATGTGGAATTTTTAGGGGCATAGGGGAATGGAGGTTTGGGTTTGGGGGAGAAAAAATGGGAAATGGGAAAAAAGAAATGTGATTTTTGGCAAAAAAATGGGAATTATAGGGGCAAAAACGGGGCATTTTGGGGGGATTTTGGGGGGACTTTGGGTCAGAAATGTCCGATTTTGGCGGGATTTGTGATTTTTTGACACTTTGGGGATTTTTGCTCCATCCCAGGTGATTTACACCGTGCGGGATTTGGGATTTTGGGGCTTTTTGGGGTCAGAAATGTCAGATTGTCATGGGAGCCAGGGTCAGAAATTCTGGATTTCAGTGGAATTTTGGGTCAAAAAGCATTGGGTTTTGTGGGATTTTGGGTCAGAACCATCGGATTTTTGTGGGATTTTGGGTCAGGAACATCGGATTTGGATGAAATTTGGGGTTTTGGGGTATTTTTGTGGTTTTTTTGCCCCGTGCCAGGTGATTTACACCGTGCGGGACCCCAAGGACGTCCTCGTGTCCCTTTTCCACTTCGCTCGGATTTTCCGGCCCTACAAAGACCCCGGGAGCCTCGAGGAGTTCATGGAGAAATTCCTGCAGGGAGACGGTGCCAAAAGCCCGCATTTTTGGGGTGGGGAGATTTGGGATGAAATTTGGGGATTTTGGGGAATTTGGGGGATTTTGGGGGGGATTTGGGGATGAAATTTCGAGGGATTTATGGAAAATTTGGGGGAGTTTTGGGTGGAATTTGGGGATTTTTTTGGGAATTTTGGGGGGAATTGGGGGGATTTGGGGTGAATTTGGGGGAAATTTGGGGATTTTGGGGTGGATTTTGGGGGTTTTGGGGAAATTTTGGGGGATTTTGGGGGAGGATTTTGGGGGAAAATTTGGGGGAATTTGGGGGGATTTTGGGGTGGAATTTGGGGATTTTGGGGGTTTTTGGGGTGGATCTTGGGGGATTTTTGGGGCAATTTGGGGGGGATTTTGGGGGAATTTGGGTGGATTCTGGGAACATTTTGGGGATTTGGGGGATGAAATTGGGATTTTTAGGACAAAATTTGGGAGATTTTGGGGATTTGGGGTGGAAATTGAGGGTTTTTTGGGGTTTAGGGAGGATCTGGGGTGGAATTTGGGGGATTTGGGGAAAATTTGGGATTTGGACCATTTTGGGTGGAATTTGGGATGAACTTGGGGATTTTGGGGTGACTTTGGGGGGATTTTTGGGTGGGACCGGGGATTTTTGGGGAGAACCTGGAATCCTGGGGAGCCAACCTCTTGGGTGAACCTTTGGGGTAACTTGGGGATTTGGGGAACTTTGGGTGGAATGCTGGGGACTTAGGGGAAATTTGGGGTTTTGGGGGGAATTTGGGGGATTTTGGGGAATTTTGGGGTGGATTTTGGGTGAATTTTTGGGACAATTTGGGGATTTTGGGGACTTGGGGTGGATTTGGGAAGATCTTTGGGGGATTTTAGGGGGATGTGGGAGAATCCTTGGGGGAATTTGGGGATTTTGGGTGGAATCCCTTGGGGATTTAGGGAATTTGAGAGAAATTTAGGAAAATTTGGGATTTTGGGTGGAATTCGGGGTAAATCTGGGAAGATTTTGGGGGAAGGTTGGGTGGAATTTGGGGGGATTTTGGGGGACCGGTTTGAGGGAATTTTGGAGGATTTGGGGTGGAATTTGGGGGATTTGGGGAAGATTTGGGGATTTTTGAGGAATCTTTGGGTGGATTTTGGGGGTGATTTTAGGAGGATTTTGGGGATTTGGGGAAAATTTGGGATTTTGGGGGGATTTTGGGAAAAAAATCTGGGGAGATTTTTTGGGGGGATTTGGGGTGGAAATGAGGGGTTTTTTGGGGTTTGGGGAGGATTTGGGGTTGGGAATTTGGGGGATTTGGGGAAAATTGGGATTTTGGGGCCAATCTTGGGTGGAATTTGGGATGAAATTTGGGGATTTTGGGGTGGATTTTGGGGATTTTTGGGTGGGATTGGGGGGATTTTGGGGAAAATTTGGGATTTTGGGCAATTTTGGGTGGAATTTGGGGTGGAATTTTGGGGATTTTGTGGGGGGAATTTGGGGGTGGAATTTGGGGGATTTAGGGAAAATTTGGGATTTTGGGTGGAATTTGGGGATTTTTGGGGGATTTTTGGGGTGGATTTTGGGTGGAATTTGGGGACAACTTGGGGGATTTTGGGGGGATTTTGGGATGGATCTCCGGAAGATTTTGGGGGATTTTTAGGGGATTTGGGGGGGAATTTTGGGTGTGGAGATTTGGGGATTTTGGGTGGAATTGGGGGCTTAGGAATCTGGGGGGAAATTTGGGGGAAGTTGGGATTTTGGGTGGAATTTGGGATGGACCCCTGGGGGAAGATTTTGGGGGAGTCTTGGGTGGAATTTGGGGATTTTTTGGGGGATTTGGGATGGAATGTTGGACAGATTTTGGGGATTTTTGAGTGAAATTTGGTATTTTTGAGGATTTTTGAGGGGATTTTTTGGGGTTCCTGGGGATTTTGGGGGAATTTTGGGAGTTTTTGGGGGTTTTGGGATTTTGAGCTCTCTGGATGGGATTCTTTTAAATTTTGGGATTTTTGGGGGG
Organism: Camarhynchus parvulus; assembly: GCF_901933205.1. Classification (NCBI taxonomy): domain Eukaryota; kingdom Metazoa; phylum Chordata; class Aves; order Passeriformes; family Thraupidae; genus Camarhynchus; species Camarhynchus parvulus. The sequence goes on along the minus strand of NW_022148622.1, from coordinate 68,380 downwards.
TCTCCTGCTCAGGATATTTCGGGGGATTTTGGGATTTGATATTTCTGGTTGGGATTTTTTGGGATTTTGGGATTTTTGAGGTTTCTGGTTGGGATTTTTTGGGATTTTGGGTTTTTTGAGGTTTCTGATTGGGGATTTTGGGATTTTGGGATTTTTGAGGTTTCTAGTTGGGGATTTTCGTATTTTTAATGGGATTTTGTCATTTTGGGCCGGGATTTTTTTCGGTTTTGTCGTGTTTTGGACGGATTTTTAATGGGATTTTTTGTCGTTTTGGACGCGGGATTTTGGGGGATTTTTCGTTTTTGGATGGGATTTTTTGGGGATTTTTTCGCTTTTGGACGGGATTTTTGGGAATTTTGGGTGCCACCCCCGGTGTCCCCCACGGGTCCCAATGGAGGTGCAGGGGACAACGGCCTGGTAAGTTGGGCATTTGGGGGTTTGGGTTCTGGGGCATTTTTTGGGAATTTGGGATTTTTTGGGGGGAATTTGGGATTTTTCTGGTCTCTGGTCGGGTTTTTTTGGGATTTTGGGATTTTCGAGGTCTCTGGATGGGATTCTTTTAAATTTTGGGATTTTTTGGGGTCTCTGCTCGGATATTTTGGGGATTTTGGGATTTCTGATATTTCTGGTTGGGATTTTTTGGGATTTTTGGGATTTGTGAGGTTTCTGGTTGGGATTTTTTTGGGATTTTTGGTTTTTGAGGTTTCTGATTGGGGATTTTGGGGTTTTGGGATTTTTGAGGTTTCTAGTTGGGGATTTTCGGTATTTTTAATGGGATTTTTTCGTTTTTGCCGAAAGTTTTGGGATTTTTGTCGTTTTTGGACGGATTTTTTGGGGATTTTTGCGTTTTTGGCCGAGATTTTTTGGGATTTTTGTCGTTTTTGGCCCGGATTTTTTTGGGGATTTTGTCGTTTTTGGCCGGGATTTTTGGGGATTTTTTGTCGTTTTGAGCCGGGATTTTTGGGGATTTCTATCGCTTTTTGGACCGGATTTTTTGGGGATTTTGTGCTTTTGGACGGGATTTTTTGGGATTTTGTCGGTTTGGACGGGATTTTTGGCGATTTTTGTCGTTTTTGGATGGATTTTTTGGGGTTTTTGTCGTTTTGGCCGGGATTTTTAATGGGATTTTTGTCCTTTTTGGATGGGATTTTTGGGGATTTTTGTCGTTTTTGGATGGGTTTTTTTGGGGATTTTGTCGTTTTGGATGGGATTTTTTGGGATTTTTTGTCGTTTTTGGACGGGATTTTTAATGGGATTTTTCATTTTTTGGACGGATTTTTGGGATTTTGTCGTTTTTGGACGGGTTTTTGGAATTTTTGTGCGCGATTTTTGGGGGTTTTTTGTCGCTTTTGGACGGGATTTTTGGGGATTTTTTCGTTTTTGGACGGGGATTTTTGGGGATTTTTTCGTTTTGGACGGATTTTTGGGGGATTTTTTCGTTTTTGACGGGATTTTTTGGGGATTTTGTCATTTTGGATGGATTTGGAATTTTTGTCGTTTTTGGATGGGGATTTTTTGAATTTTTTGTCGTTTTTGGATGGGATTTTTTGGGGATTTTTGTCGTTTTTGGACGGGATTTTTGTGGGGATTTTTGTCGCTTTTGGACGGGATTTTTGGGGGATTTTGTCGTTTTTGGACGGGTTTTTTGGGGATTTTTGTCGTTTTTGGACGGGATTTTTGGGGATTTTTGTCGTTTTTGGACGGATTTTTTGGGGATTTTGTCGCGTTTTGGACCGGATTTTTTGGGATTTTTGTCATTTTTTGGATGGGTTTTTTGGAATTTTTGTCGTTTTGGATGGGTTTTTTTGAATTTTTGTCGCTTTTGGTGGATTTTTGGGGGTTTTGTCGTTTCGGGACGTGATTTTTGGGATTTTTGTCGCTTTGGACGGATTTTTTTGGGGATTTTTGTCGCTTTTGGACGGACTTTTGGGGGACTTTTGTCGTTTTTGGACCGATTTTTTGGGTTTTTGTCGTTTTGGATGGGATTTTTAATGGGATTTTTGTCGGGACGTTTTTGGGGATTTTTCGTTCTTGGATGGATTTTGGGGATTTTTGTCGCTTTTGACGGGCTTTTTGGGGATTTTGTCGCTTTTGGACGGGATTTTAATGGATTTTTGTCGCTTTTTGGACGGGATTTTGAATGGGACTTTTGTCGTTTTGGACGGATTTTTGGGGGACTTTTGTCGTTTGGACGGATTTTTTTGGGGATTTTTTGTCATTTTTTGATGGGATTTTTGGAATTTTTTGTCGTTTTTGGATGGGATTTTTTTGAATTTTGTCGTTTTTGGATGGGATTTTTGGGGGATTTTTGTCGCGTTTTGGTCTGGATTTTTGGGATTTTTTGTCGCTTTTTGACGGATTTTTGGGGGGATTTTTACGTTTTTGGACGGGATTTTTGGGATTTTTTTGTCGCTTTTTGGACGGGATTTTTTGGGGATTTTTGTCGCTTTTGGATGGGATTTTTAATGGGATTTTTGTCGCTTTGGACGGATTTTTTGGGGATTTTTGTCGCTTTGTGGATGGGATTTTTTGGGATTTTTTCGCTTTTTGGATGGGATTTTTTGGGGGATTTTTGTCGTTTTTGGATGGGATTTTTGGGGACTTTTTGTCGCTTTTTGACGGGTTTTTAATGGGATTTTTTGTCGCTTTTGACGGACTTTTTAATGGGATTTTTGTCGCTTTTGACGGGACTTTTTGGGATTTTTGTCGCTTTTGGACGGATTTTTTGGGGATTTTTTGTCGCTTTTTGGACGGATTTTTTTGGGGGAATTTTTGGTGCTACCCCGCGGTAAGTCCCCATGGTGTCCTGCAGGTGCAGGGGGACAACGGGGCCGAAAGGGGATTTGGGCATTTTGTGGGGTTCCTGGGGGTTTTGGGGGATTTGGGATTTTTTGGGGGAATCTCCTGGGATTTTTGGGGAATTTGGGATTTTTCTGGCCTCTGGTCGGGATTTTTTGGGGATTTTTGGGATTTTCGGGGTCTCTGATGGGATTTTTAACTTTTGGGATTTTTGGGGGTCTCCTGCTCAGGATATTTCGGGATTTGGGACTTCTTGATACTTCTGGCTGGGGTTTTTGGGACTTTTGGGGACTTCTGAGGCTTCTAGCTGGGATTTTTTGGGGATTTTTGGGATTTTGGAGACTTCGGGCTGGGTCTTTTGGGATTCTTTGGGACTTGATATTTCTGGCTGGGATTTTTTGGGATTTTGGGGTTTTTTGAGGCTTCCTGGCGGGATCTTTTTGGGATCTTGGGCCTTTGAGGTTTCTGATTGGGGATTTTGGGATTTTGGGATTTTTTGAGGTTTCTAGTTGGGGATTTTCGTGGTTTTTTATGGGATTTTTGTCGCTTTTTGGATGGGATTTTTTGGGGATTTTTCGTTTTGGACAGGACTTTTGGGGATTTTTGTCGCTTTTGGATGGGATTTTTGGGGATTTTTGTCGCTTTTTGGATGGGGTTTTAATGGGATTTTTTGTCGCTTTTGGACTGGATTTTGGGGGGATTTTTGTCGTTTTTGGATGGGATTTTTGGGGATTTTCGTCGTTTTTGGATGGGATTTTTTGGGGAATTCTTTGTCGCTTTTGGACGGATTTTTAATGGGTTTTTTGTCGTTTTTGATGGGATTTTTTTTGGGATTTTTGTTCGTTTTTTGGATGGGATTTTTTGGGGGATTTTTGTCGTTTTTGGACGGGATTTTTGGGGGATTTTTGTCGCTTTTGGACGGATTTTTTTTGGGGGAATTTTGGGTGCCACCCCTGGTGTCCCTACGGCGTCCTGCAGGTGCAGGGGGACAACGAGGCCGAGAGCGGATTTGGGGGCCGTGGCAGCGCGGGGCCCCTCGGGATGGAGTGAAGAAGCTGAACCGCTAAGCCCCAAGTGGGCTGTGCGCGGAGAGCGGGGCCCTCGGAACCCCGCGTGGAGCCCATCCACTTAATTTTCAGGCCTGGGGCGCAACGGGTGAGAGAGGGGGGACAGCAATGGGGGGACACTGGGGACATTGGGGATATATGGGGGGACATTGGGTCAAGGGGACACTGGGGCATTAGTAAGAGTGTCAAATATTGGAGGACAGTGGGGACATTGGGGGATTGGGGGATATTGTGACTTTGGGGGGAAATTGGGGACATTGGGGATCATTGGGGATCATTGGGGGATTGGGGACATTAAATATTGGGGACATTGGGATATTGGGGGCATTGGGATAAATATTGGGGGGGGGGATTGGGACATTGGGGGGGACATTGCGGGGGGACATTGGGGGTATTGGGGATTGGGTCACATTGGGGACAGGGTTGGGGATAGTATAGGGGACATTGTGTAACATTGGGGGACACATGACATCAGTGTATACTGCGTCATTGGGGACATTGGCTCATTGGGAACCCCGTGAGTCCATCCATGATCAGGGGCAGGAGGGAACGGTGGGTGACACTGGGGACATTGGGGATTGGGGACATTGGGGACACACCATGGGATTAAGTCCGTGGTGCTAAGCTGATGTCCCTAGTGCGCCGCCCCCTACCTGATGTTCCCTAAAGTCCTCAGTAACGTCCCATGTCCTCGTATGTCACCAAAGATCTTCTCATGTCCCCAGTGATGTCCCCAATGTCCCCAATGTCCCCTAATGTCCCCAATGACCCCAATGTCCCCCCCTAATGTCCCTCAATGTCCCTCTGATGTCCCCCGATGTCCCAACCCCCAATGTCCCCAAAAGTCCCTAACCCCCAATGTCCCCTAATCCCTCAATGTCCCCAATGTCCCCCCAATGTGTCCCCAACCCCCCACGTCCCCAAGTCCCCAACAAGTCCCCAATGTCCCCAAGTGTCCCCAATCCCCCCAATGTCCCCAATGTCCCTAACGCCTCAATGTCCCCAATTCCCCAATGTCCCCAATGTCCCTAATGTCCCTAATGTCCCCCCAATGTCCCTCAATCCCCCCAATGTCCCAATGTCCCCAAGTCCCTAATGTCCCCAATGCCCCCAATGTCCCCAATGCCCCAATGCCCCCAATGTCCCAAATTCCCCACCTGTCCCCAGGTCCTCAGTGTCCCCAACCGTCCCAAATGTCCCAACTGTCCCCCCCAATGCCCCTAATGTCCCTAATCCCCCCAGTCCCCAATGTCCCCAATGCCCCCCAATCCCCCAATGTCCCCCATGTCCCCACAATCCCCCTAGTGTCCCCAATGTCCCCGGTCTTTCTTTGTGTCCCTTTCTGATGTCCCGGGTTATGTCCCCAGGCAATGTCCTGAAGGAGATCCCGGAGTCGGGCCGGGCCGGGCTATCTACGCCAGCCGCTCCAGGTCAGTGTCACCGTGTCACCCGATGTCCTCAAATGTCACCCCAATGTCACCCTAGTGTCACCCCAAGTCCCACAATGTCACCCTAAACCGTCCCCTAATCCCTCCATGTCACCCCCAATCCCACCAATGTCCCCAATCTCACTGATGTCCCCTCAGTCTCCCCCCAATGTCCCACCAATGCCCCTCAAGTCACCAATGTTCCCAATGTCCCCAGTGTCCCCCCCAGTGTCACCAATGTCACCAGTGTCCCCAATGTCCCCAACCCCCAATGTCCCCTGATGTCCCCCCCAATGTCACCAATATCTCAATTCCCCCACTCCCCTCAATGTCCCCTACCAGTTCCCTCATCCCACATCCCTTAATGTCCCCAAAATGTCCTTAATGTCCCTTGAAAAGACCCAATGTCCCTAAAACCCTTTAACCCCTTCCATCCCGTGATGATCTTTGCCATTGTTCCTCACATTACCCTGGTGACACTTTTGGTGGCCCTAGTGACACTTTGGTGACCTCGGTGGTAGCTGGGTGACCCCCACCCTGAGCATCCTGGAGTTTGCTGTCCCCTTGTCCCCTCTTGTTCTGGTCCCTCAGTGTCCCTAAAACCCTTTTAACCCCTTCCCATCCGGTGGTGTCCACCCATTGTTCCAGAATGGACTTGGGTGACACCCCTTTGGTGACACTTTGGTGGCCCTCGGTGGCAGCTGGGTGACCCCCACACTGAGCATCCTGGGAGCTCTGGGGGCCGAAAGTACTTAGGAGTCCAACGCTGCTAAGGTGTGCGGCCGAGGGGTTGCTTGGCGCTGCCAAGCGGGCGCGCTCTTCGGCGGAGAGAGAGGCCCCTGTCCCCTGAGCGTGCGGGTGGGGACAATCACGGAGATGGCAGGCGTGAGACTGGGGACATTGGGGACATGGGGACATTGGGGGCATTGGGGGCATTGGGGGACATTGGAGGAATTGGGGACATTGGGGACATTGGGGACATTGGGGACATCACTGGGGACATTGGGGGGATTGGGGACATTGGGGACATTGGGGACGCTGGGGACATTGGGACAGTGAGCGGCTTGTCCCCTGAGCATGGTGGGGACAATCACTGGGGATGGCAGGGGGTGAGACTGGGGACACTGGGGACATCATTGGGGGCGTTGGGTCATTGGGGAATTGGGGACATTGGGGAATTGGGGACATTGGGGACATTGGGGACATTGGGGACACTTGGGGGATTGGGGACATTGGTGGTTTTTGGATGTTTTTGGGGTTATTTTGTTGTGGTTTCGGGCTCATTTTGGGGTGTTTTGGGGTTGATTTTGCGGCATCGCCTTGGTCGGTGTTTTTGGGCTGCTTCGGGCTGGTTTTTGGGCTGTTTTGGGGTTGATTTTGGGGTGTGTATTTGGGGTTGATTTTGGGATGGTTTTGGTGCTGATTTTTTGGGTTATTCTTGTGGGTGTTTTTGGGGTTGCTTCTATTGTGGTTTTGGGCTCATTCTTTTTGGGGTGCATTTGGGGTCGTGATTTTGGGTTGTATTTGGGGTTGATTTTGGGATGGTTTTGGGGCTGATTTGGGATGGCTCTTTGGGAAGGCTGATTTTTGGGTTAATTCCCTTGTGGGTGTTTTGGGGTTATTTTGTTGTGGCTCTCGGCTCATTTTTGGGGTAGTTTTGGGGCTAAGGATTCTTGTTTATACTCTTAGCTCTGTGTTTTTGGAGCTGTTTTGTCCATTCTTGGGGGTGTTTTGGGGTTGATTTTGGGGTGGTTTTGGGGCTGACTTTGGGGTACTTCCCTTGCTGGCGCTAGGGGGGTTTTGGGGGGTACTCTTGGGGTGATTGGGGGGCTGATTTCATATACCTTGGCTCTGGGGTGCTTTTTGTTATATTGGGGCCGATTTCCCTGGGGGTGTTTGGGGGGTTTTGATTTTTGTGGATAATTTTGGTCTGTGTTTTGGGTGAATTTTTGGGACTGGGGTGTTGATTTTGGTTATTTTGGGGAGCTCCTGACCCTATATCTCTGTGATAATTTTAGCGTGATTTTGGGTTAATTTTGTCATATTTTGGGTTAATTTTGGGATATTTTGGGTGAATTTTGGGTATTTTGTAGGTATTTTGGGTTTTGGGTACCCCAATATCTTTTGGGTTAATTTTGTCATATTTTGGGTTAATTTTGGGATATTTTGGGTGAATTTTGGGGTATTTTGAGGGGCTCCTGACCCCATATCTCTGTGATAATTTTAGTGTGATTTTGGGTTAATTTTGGGATATTTTGGGTTAATTTTGGGGTATTTTGGGAAGCTCCTGACCCCATATCTCTGTGATAATTCTAGTGTGATTTTGGGTTAATTTTGGGATATTTTGGGTTAATTTTGGGATATTTTGGGTTAATTTTTGGGTATTTTCGGGTCTCCTGACCCTATATCTCTGTGATAATTTTAGCGTGATTTTGGGTTAATTTTGGGATATTTTGGGTTAATTTTGGGATATTTTAGGTTAATTTTGGGATATTTTGGGGTGATTTTCGGGTATTTTGGGGGGGTCCTGACCCCATATCTCTGTGATGATTCTAGCGTGATTTTGGGTTAATTTTGGGATATTTTGGGATATTTTTGGGTTATTTTTGGGGGGCTCCTGACCCCATATCTTTCTGATAATTTTAGTGTGATTTTGGGTTAATTTTGGGATATTTTGGGTTAATTTTGGGGTATTTTGCGGGGGTCCTGACCTCATATGTCTGTGATAATTCTAGTGTGATTTTGGGTGAATTTTGGGATATTTTGGGTTAACTTTGGGATATTTTGGGGTGATTTTTGGGTATTTTGGGAAGCTCCTGACCCCATATCTCTGTGATAATTTTAGTGTGATTTTGGGTTAATTTTTGGATATTTTGGGTTAATTCTGGGGTATTTTCCGGGGGTCCTGACCCCATATCTTTTTGATAATTCAAGCGTGATTTTGGGGGAATTTTGGGATATTTTGGGTTAATTTTGGGATATTTTGGGAAGCTCCTGACCCCATATGTCTGTGATAATTCTACTGTGATTTTGGGTTAATTTTGGGATATTTTGGGTTAATTTTTGGTTATTTTGGGGGGGTCCTGGCCCCATATCTCTGTGATAATTCTAGTGTGATTTTGGGTTAATTTTGGGATATTTTGGGTTAATTTTGGGTTATTTTGGGGGGGTCCTGACCCCATATCTCTGTGATAATTCTGCTGTGATTTTGGGTTAATTTTGCGATATTTTGGGTTAATTTTGGGATATTTTGGGTTAATTTCGGGGTATTTTGGGGGGCCTGACCCCATATCTCTCTGATAATTTTAGTGTGATTTTGGGTTAATTTTTGGGTATTTTGGGTTAATTTTGGGGTATTTTGCAGGGCTCCTGACCCCATATCTCTGTGATAATTCAAGCGTGATTTTGGGGTAATTTTGGGATATTTTGGGTAGCTCCTTTTTGTGTTAGTGTAATTTTGGGTGAATTTTGGGATATTTTGGGTTATTTTTGGGTTATTTTGGGGGGATCTTGGGTTATATTTCTGTGATAATTTTACGTGATTTTGGGTTAATTTTTGCTATTTTGGGTATTTTTTGTATTTCGGTTTTGGGGGTTCCTACCCCATATCTCTTGATAATTTTAGTGTGATTTTGAGTTAATTTTTGGGTATTTTGGGTATTTTGGGTTTCCGGGTCCCCATATCTTTTTGATAATTCAAGCGTGATTTTGGGGTAATTTTGGGATATTTTGGGTTAATTTTGGGATATTTTGGGAAGCTCCTGACCCCATATGTCTGTGATAATTCTAGCGAGATTTTGGGTTAATTTTGCGATATTTTGGGTGAATTTTGGGAGATTTTGGGTTAATTTTTGGGTATTTTCGGGGCTCCTGACCCTATATCTCTGTGATAATTTTAGCGTGATTTTGGGTTAATTTTGGGATATTTTGGGTTAATTTTGGGATATTTTGGGTTAATTTTGGGGTATTTTCGGGTTTTATTTTGGGGGTCCTGACCCCATATCTCTGTGATAATTCTAGCGTGATTTTGGGTTAATTTTGGGATATTTTGGGATATTTTGGGTATTTTTGGGGCTGACCCCATATCTTTTGATAATTCTTAGTGTGATTTTGGCCTAATTTTGGGATATTTTGGGTTAATTTTGGGTATTTTAGGGGTCCTTGACCTATATCTCTGTGATAATTCTAGCGTGATTTTGGGTTAATTTTGGGGATATTTTGGGTTAATTTTGGGATATTTTGGGGTGATTTTTGGGTATTTTGGGAAGCTCCTGACCCCATATCTCTGTGATAATTCTAGCGTGATTTTGGGTTAATTTTTGGATATTTTGGGTGAATTTTGGGATATTTTGGGTTAATTTTGGGATATTTTGGGAAGCTCCTGACCCCATATGTCTGTGATAATTCTAGTGTGATTTTGGGTTAATTTTGGGATATTTTGGGTTAATTTTGGGTATTTTGGGGCTCCTGACCCCATATCTCTGTATAATTCTACTGTATTTTTTCGATTTTTGGATTTTGGGTGAGTTTTTGGGATATTTTGGGTTAATGTATTTTGGGGGCTCCCCCCTGCCCCATAATTTTTATTTTTTTGGGTTTGGGATATTTTGGTTTTTTGGCTGGGGGCCTTCCCAGTTTTTTCGGTCCGTTTGCGGGGTTGGGCTTTAAATTCGTGGGTGCGCCAGGCCCCGCCCCCAGCCCCGCCCCCTCCCGCAGGCCCCGCCCCCTCCGCCCAGCCCCGCCCCCCCCCGCGGGTGCGCCCCCCCACCTCCCCCCCCCGAGCCCCCCCCCCCCGGACCCCCGATGCCGGAGCCGGGGGGCGGGGGGAAGAGGGGGGTGAGAGAAAATCCCCAAAACGGCCCCAAAATCCCCCAAAATGGCCCCAAAAATTCCTCAAAATTGGCCCCAAAATCCCCCCAAAAAACCCCAAAAATTGCAAAAATGATCCCCAAAATGGCCCCAAAAATCCCCCGAAATGGCCCCAAATCCCCCAAGAAATTCCTCAGAACAGCTCCAAAAATTCCCTAAAAAGGCCTCAAAAAGGGCCCCAAAATTCCCAAAATGGCCCCAAAATGGCCCCAAAAAATCCTCAAAAATCCCCCAAATGGCCCGAAGAAATCCTCAAAAATGCCCCCAAAATGGCCTCAAAAAATTCTCCAAAATGGCCTAAAAATGGTCCCCAAAATCCCCAGAATGGCCCCAAAAAATGCCTCAGAATGGCCCCAAAATGGCCCCAAAAAAACTGCCAGAACGGCCCCAGAAAATCCTCCAAAATGGCCCCAAAATGGCCCCAAAAATTCCCAAAATGGCCCCAAAAAATGCCTCAGAAATTCTGAAAAAAGATCCCCAAAATGGCCCCAAAAATCCTCAAAAAATCCCCCAGAATGGCCCCAAAAAAATTCTCCAAAATGGCCCCAAAAATTCCCCAAACTTTCCCCCAAAATTTCTCCCCAAATTCCCCAAAATTTCTCCTACACTTCTTCCAAATTTCCCAAAAATTTCCCCTCCCCCACCCCCAAATATCTCAAATTCTTCCCCAAAATTCTCAAAATTTCCACCAAAATTTTGCAGTACCAGTAAGTATTTTGGGATCAAAGTGTTTTATGGGGTTTTTGGGGTTTAGGGAGTGATTTAAGTGGAATTTGGGGGATTTCAGTGAAAATTGTGATTTTGGAGCCAATTTTGGGTGGAATTTGGGATGAAATTTGGGAAATGCCTTTTGGGGAGTTTTGGGTGGAATTTGGGGATTTTTGGGATCAAGATTTGAGGCTGGAAATTAGAGACTGGGGTGAATTTGGGGATTTAGGAAGATTTGGGGGATTTTTGAGGGAATTTTGGGTGGATTTGGGGTGATTTTAGGAGGATTTTTTAGGGGTTTGGGGAAAATTTGGGATTTTGGGATTTTTAGGAAAAAATTTGGGAAAGATTTTTGGGGATTTGGGGTGAAAGTGAGGCGTTTTTGGGGGTTTGGAGGATTTGGGATGAAATCCGGGGATTTTCCAGGAAAATTCTGGGATTGTAGGTCCAATTTTGAGTGGAACTGGGATGAAAACTGGGGTTTTGGGAAGTGAATAGGGATTTTTAGGGAATTTTGGAACAATTTGAGGAAATCCCGAAACATTTTGGAGTGAACGTGGGGATTTGGGACTTTAGAGTAAGTGGAGGAAAATTACTGCGGACTTTAGGGGATTGGTGGATTTTTGGGTGGATTTGGGATGAGATTTGGGGGATTTGTGGGAAAGTTTGAGATTTTGGGAGGAACCCAAGGAAGCCCGGTCTGGGGCAAATTTGGGATTTTGGGACACCCAATTTTGGGAACCCTGGGTAGGGGTTTTAGGGGATTTCTGCGTGGACCCAGGGATGAGAACAATGGGACCCGATTTTGGGGTGAAGTCCTGGGGGATTTCGGGGAATCCAGCACTTGGGATTTTAGGTGGGTGAAGTAGGTGAGGATTTGGGGGCGGTAGTGAATTTTGGGATTTTTTGGGTGCATCCCGGGGTGGATCGTGAATCCCAAAGTGCGTGGATTTTTGGAGACTCGGATGGGGAATTTGGGACGAACCTGGGGAAGATTAGAACTTTCAAGGGAGGTAGGTGGGGTAGGGATTTTGGGTCTTGGGTGCCCAGTTGGGGTTTGAGGAAATTTGGAGTGAAATTTGGGTGGAATTTGGGATGAAATCTGGGGAGATTGTGCCGGGGTACTTGTGGGTGGAATCGTGATTTTTTGGGGATTTGGGATGGAATTTGGGATTTTTGAGGAATTTTGAGTGAAATTGGGGATTTTGGGGAAAATTTGGGATTTTGAGGGAATTTTCGGGTGGAATTGGGATGAAGGTGGGGATTTTGGGGTGGATTTTGGGGGCCCATTTTTTGGTGGGATTGGGGGATTTTATGGGGGAAAATGTGGGATTTTGGGAGCCAATTTTGTGTGGAATTTGGATGGAGCCCATTGGCGGGGATTTTGGGGAATTTTGGGTGGAATCTCCGTGGGATTTAGGGAAAATTTGGGATTTTGGGTGGAATTGGGGATTTTGGGGGATTTCGGGGTGGATTTTGGGTGAAATTTTAACTCGGATCAATTTGGGATTTCTTGGGGTGAATTTGGGATGGATTCAGGGGAAGATTTTGTGATTTTAGGGGATTTGGGGAATTTTTGGGTGGATTTGGGGATTTGGGTGGAATTCTGGGGATTTAGGGCCCATTTGGAGAGGAAATTGTGGTACCAGATTTTAGGTGGGAATTTGGGGATGAAACCCTTGGGAAGAATTTTGCGGGAGTTTTGGGTGGAATTGGGGATTTTTGGGACGATTTGAGGGAATTCTTTTGGAGGATTTGAAAGTTGGAATTTGGGGGTTCGGGAAGATTTGGGGATTTTTAGCGGGGAATTCTTGGGTGGATTTTGGGGGCGTTTTGCGGAGGATTTTAGGACGAGTGGGGACTGGGATTTTGGGATTTTAGGAAAAATTTGGGAGATCTTGCAGGGGATTTGGGGGGGAAATCGAGGGTTTTGGGGGTTTAGGAAGGATTTGGGAATCAAACCGGAGACTTTGGGAGTTTGGGATTTTGGGCCAATTTCAAGGATACGGGTGGATGAAACCCAGGGATTTTTAGGGGGTGACTTTTGGGGATTCCTTAAAGTGGGATTGGGAGCATTTGTAAAGGGGCACTTTAGCAAATCCCGGGCCGACCTCGGAAGGTGAATAAGTTAGAATTTGGGGATTTTGGGGAATTAAGAACCCTGGGGTGACCTGTGGGACCCGATTCTAAGGAAAATTTGGGATTTTGGGTGGGTGAGGTTGGGGGATTTTGGGGTGGATTTTGGGTGGAATTTTGGGACAATTTGGGGATTTTTGGGGGATTTGGGATGATTTGGGAAAATTTTGGGGGATTTTAGGGGTTCAAAATTTTTGCGTTGAATTCGGGGATTTTGGGGTGGAATTCTGGGGATTTAGGGAATTTGGGGGAAAGTTGGGTGCAAATTTGCCGGATTTTGGGTGGAATTTGGGATGAAATTTGGGGAAGATTTGTGGGAGTTTTGGGTGGAATTAGGGGATTTTTTGGGACCAGTTGAGGGAATTTTGGGGAGTTGGGATTGGGTGGGGCAGGATTTAGGGAAGATTGGGGATTTTTGAGGGAATTTGGGTGAAGGCCAGGGTGATTTTAGGAGATTTTAGTGATTTGGAGAAATTTCCCAGGGATTTTGGGATTTCAGGAAAAATTTGGGGAGATTTTGGGGATTTGGGGTGGAAATTGAGGGGTTTTGGGGTTTAGGGAGGATTGGGTGGGTGAATTTGGGAACATGGGGTTTTGGAAAACCATGGCGATTGGGCCCTCCAGGATGGGGGTAGGGAATTTTGGGATGAAATTTGGGGATTTTTGGGTTGGGGACGATTTGGGAAAGTTGGGATGGACCCAATTTTGAGTGGAATTTGGGATGGAATTTTGGGGGAGTTAGGGAAAATTTTGGGATTTTTGGGTGGAATTTGGGGGTAAGTGGGATTTTGGGTGGAATTTGGGGATTTTGGGGGATTTTTGGGGTGGGATTTTCGATGGAATTCCCTAATCAATTTGGGGGAGTTTGTGGGAATTCTGGGGGACTGATTGAAAACATTTTTGGGGGTGTTGGACCCAGGATTTGGGGAATTTTAAGTGAACCGTGGACCCAATTTTGGGTGGAATTCTGGGGATTCCGGGAATTCTGGGGCAATTTGGGGCACGTTGCGGATTTTGGGTGGAATCTGGGATCTGGAAATTTGGGAACATTTCTGGGGGAGTTTAAGTGAACTCCGGGGATTTTTGGGACCACTTATGAGAATTCATGAAGATTTGGGAACTGGGGTGCAGGATTTAGGGAAGATTTGGGGATTTTTGAGGGAATTTTGGGTGGATTTTGGGGTGATTTTAGGGAGGATTTTTAGGGATTGGGGGAAAATTTTGGGATTTTGGGGGATTTTAGGAAAAATTGGGGGGAAGATTTTTGGGGATTTGGGGTGGAAGTGAGGGGTTTTGGGGTTTAGGGGAGGATTTGGGTGGAGTTTGGGGATTTTGGGAAAATTTGGGATTTTGGAGCCAATTTTGGGGTGGGATTTGGGATGAATTTGGGGGATTTTGGGGTGAATTTTTGGGGATTTTTGGGTGGGATTTGGGGATTTTGGGACAAATTTGGGATTTTGGAGCAAGGCGGGCTTTCCCTTTGGGTGGAATTTGGGATGGAATGGGGGATTTTGGGGAATTGGGATTTTTGGGTGGGATTTGGGGATGAAATTCCGAGGATTTGGTGGTTTGGGATTTTGGGTGGAATTTGGGATTTTTGTGGGAGATTTTGGGTGGAATTAGGGGATTTGGGGGGGAATTTTGGGTGGGGAGGGATTTTGGGGGTGGATTTTGGGGGATTTTTAGGGGAAAATTTGGGGATTTTTGGGGAGGATTTTTGAGAGAATTTGGGGAAATTTGGAGATTTTGGGTGGAATTTGGGGATTTTGGGGGATTTTTTGGGGTGGATTTTGGGGGATTTTTGGGACAATTTGGGGAATTTTGGGGGATTTTGGGGTGGATTGGGGAATATTTTGGGGATTTTGGGGATGAAATTTGGGGGGATTTTAGGGAAAAAGTTGGGGAGATTTTTTGGGGGTTTGGGGTGGAAATTGAGGGGTTTTTGGGGGTTTAGGGGAAAGGGATTTGGGGGTGGAATTTGGATTTGGGGGAAATTTCGGGATTTCAAAGGAGCGCAATTTTGGGTGGAATTTGGGGTGAAATTTGGGGTTTTGGGGGTGGATTTTGGGGATTTTTGGGTGGGATTGGGATTTTTGGGAAAATTTAGGAATTTGGAGCCAATTTTGGGTGGAATTTGGGGTGAAATTTGGGGGATTTTGGGGGAATTTTGGGTGGAATTCTGGGGGATTTAGGGAAAATTTGGGATTTTGGGTGGAATTTGGGGATTTTTGGGGGATTTTTGGGGTGGATTTTGGGTGGAATTTTGGGACAATTTGGGGATTTTTGGGGAATTTGGGATGGATTTGGGAAGATTTTGGGGGATTTTAGGGGGATGTGGGAGAATTTTGGGTGGAATTTGGGGATTTTGGGTGGAATTCTGGGGGATTTAGGGGATTTTGGGGAGAAATTTGGGGAAAATTTGGGATTTTGGGTGGAATTCGGGATGAAATCTGGGAAGATTTTGGGGATTTTTGGGTGGAATTTGGGGATTTTTTGGGACGGTTTGAGGGAATTTTGGAGGATTTGGGGTGGAATTTGGGGGATTTAGGGAAGATTTGGGGATTTTTGAGGGAATTTTGGGTGGATTTTGGGGTGATTTTAGGAGGATTTTAGGGGATTTGGGGAAAATTTGGGATTTTGGGGGATTTTAGGAAAAAATTTGGGGAGATTTTTGGGGATTTGGGGTGGAAATTGAGGGGTTTTTTTGGGGGTTTAGGGAGGATTTGGGGTGGAATTTGGGGGATTTGGGGAAAAATTGGGATTTTGGGGCCAATTTTGGGTGGAATTTGGGATGAATTTGGGGATTTTGGGGTGGATTTTGGGGGATTTTTGGGTGGGATTGGGGGGATTTTGGGAAAATTTGGGATTTTGGAGCCAATTTTGGGTGGAATTTGGGGTGGAATTTGGGGGATTTTGGGGAATTTGGGGTGGAATTTGGGGGATTTAGGGAAAATTTGGGATTTTGGGTGGAATTTGGGGATTTTTGGGGGATTTTGGGGGTGGATTTTGGGTGGAATTCGTGGGGACAATTTGGGGGGATTTTTGGGGGAATTTCGGGATGGATTCGGAAGATTTTGGGGATTTTAGGGGGATTTGGGGGAATTTTGGGTGGAATTTGGGGATTTTGGGTGGAATTCTGGGGGATTTAGGGGAATTTGGGGGGAAATTTGGGGAAAATTTGGGATTTTGGGTGGAATTTGGGATGAAATTTGGGAAGATTTTGGGGGAGTTTTGGGTGTGAATTTGGGGGATTTTTGGGGGATTTGGGATGGAATGTTGGAAGATTTTGGGGGATTTTGAGTGAAATTTGGTATTTTTGAGGGATTTTTGAGGGGATTTTGGGGTTCCTGGGGGGATTTTGGGGGGAATTTGGGATTTTTTGGGGGATTTTGGGATTTTCGAGCTCTCTGGATGGGATTCTTTTAAATTTTGGGATTTTTGGGGTCTCTGCTCAGGATATTTCGGGGATTTTGGGATTTCTGATATTTCTGGTTGGGATTTTTTGGGATTTTGGGATTTTTGAGGTTTCTGGTTGGGATTTTTTGGGATTTTGGGTTTTTTGAGGTTTCTGATTGGGGATTTTGGGATTTTGGGATTTTTGAGGTTTCTAGTTGGGGATTTTCGTATTTTTAATGGGATTTTTGTCATTTTTGGACGGGATTTTTTCGGGATTTTTGTCGTTTTTGGACGGGATTTTTAATGGGATTTTTTGTCGTTTTTGGACGGGATTTTTGGGGATTTTTCTCGTTTTTGGATGGGATTTTTTTGGGGATTTTTGTCGTTTTTGGACGGGATTTTTTTTGGGGAATTTTGGGTGCCACCCCCGGTGTCCCCACGGCGTCCCCGCAGGTGCAGGGGGACAACGAGGCCGAACGGGATTTGGGCATTTTGGGGTTCCTGGGGCGATTTTTGGGGGGAATTTGGGATTTTTTGGGGGGAATTTGGGATTTTTCTGGTCTCTGGTCGGGTTTTTTTGGGATTTTGGGATTTTCGAGGTCTCTGGATGGGATTCTTTTAAATTTTGGGATTTTTTGGGGTCTCTGCTCGGGATATTTTGGGGATTTTGGGATTTCTGATATTTCTGGTTGGGATTTTTTGGGATTTTGGGATTTGTGAGGTTTCTGGTTGGGATTTTTTGGGATTTTGGGTTTTTTGAGGTTTCTGATTGGGGATTTTGGGATTTTGGGATTTTTGAGGTTTCTAGTTGGGGATTTTCGTATTTTTAATGGGATTTTTGTCGTTTTTGGACGGAATTTTTTTGGGGATTTTTTGTCGTTTTTGGACGGGATGTTTTTTTTTTGGTTTTTTTGTCGTTTTTTGGACGGGATTTTGGGGGATTTTTGTCGTTTTTTTGGACGGATTTTTTTGGGGATTTTTGTCGTTTTTGGACGGATTTTTTTGGGGATTTTTGTCGTTTTTGGACGGGATTTTTTGGGGATTTTTGTCGTTTTTGGCCGGGATTTTTTGGGGATTTTTGTCGTTTTTGGACGGGATTTTTGGGGATTTTTGTCGCCGTTTGGACGGGATTTTTTGGCGCATTTTTGTCGCTTTTTGGATGGGATTTTTGGGATTTTTGTCGTTTTTTGGACGGGATTTTTAATGGGATTTTTTGTCCTTTTTGGACGGGATTTTTGGGGATTTTTGTCGTTTTTGGATGGGATTTTTTTGGGGATTTTTGTCGTTTTTGGATGGGATTTTTTGGGATTTTTGTCGTTTTTGGACGGGATTTTTAATGGGATTTTTTGTCATTTTTGGACGGGATTTTTGGGGATTTTTGTCGTTTTTGGACGGAATTTTTTTGGAATTTTTGTCGTTTTTGGACGGATTTTTGGGGATTTTTTGTCGTTTTGGACGGGATTTTTGGGGATTTTTGTCGTTTTGGACGGATTTTTGGGGATTTTTATCGTTTTGGACGGATTTTTGGGGGATTTTTGTCGCTTTTGGACGGATTTTTTGGGGATTTTTGTCATTTTGGATGGGATTTTTGGAATTTTTGTCGTTTTTGGATGGGATTTTTTTGAATTTTTGTCGTTTTTGGATGGGATTTTTTGGGGATTTTTGTCGTTTTTGGACGGGATTTTTTGGGGATTTTTGTCGTTTTTGGACGGGATTTTTTGGGGATTTTTGTCGTTTTTGGACGGGGATTTTTTGGGGATTTTTGTCGTTTTTGGACGGATTTTTTTGGGGATTTTTGTCGTTTTTGGACGGGATTTTTTTTGGGGATTTTTTGTCGTTTTTGGACGGGATTTTTTTGGGGATTTTTGTCATTTTTGGATGGGATTTTTTTGGAATTTTTGTCGTTTTTGGATGGGATTTTTTTTGAATTTTTGTCGTTTTTGGATGGGATTTTTTTGGGGATTTTTGTCGTTTTTGGACGGGATTTTTTGGGGATTTTTGTCGTTTTTGGACGGATTTTTTTGGGGATTTTTGTCGTTTTTGGACGGAATTTTTTGGGGATTTTTGTCGTTTTTGGACGGGATTTTTTTGGGGATTTTTGTCGTTTTTGGATGGGATTTTTAATGGGATTTTTTGTCGTTTTGGACGGGATTTTTTGGGGATTTTTGTCGTTTTTGGATGGGATTTTTTGGGGTTTTTTGTCGTTTTTGGACGGGATTTTTGGGGATTTTTGTCGTTTTTGGACGGGATTTTTAATGGGATTTTTTGTCGTTTTTGGACGGGATTTTTAATGGGATTTTTTGTCGTTTTGGACGGGATTTTTGGGGATTTTTTGTCGTTTTTGGACGGATTTTTTGGGGATTTTTGTCATTTTTGGATGGGATTTTTTGGAATTTTTGTCGCTTTTGGATGGGATTTTTTTGAATTTTGTCGTTTTTGGATGGGATTTTTGGGGATTTTTGTCGTTTTTGGACGGATTTTTGGGGATTTTTGTCGTTTTTTTGGACGGGATTTTTTGGGGGATTTTTTGTCGTTTTGGACGGATTTTTTGGGGGGATTTTTGTCGTTTTTGGACGGGATTTTTTTGGGGATTTTTGTCGCTTTTTGGATGGGATTTTTAATGGGATTTTTTGTCGCTTTTGGACGGATTTTTGGGGGATTTTTGTCGCTTTTGGATGGGATTTTTGGGGATTTTTGTCGTTTTTGGATGGGATTTTTTTGGGGATTTTTGTCGTTTTTGGACGGGATTTTTGGGGATTTTTGTCGTTTTTGGACGGGATTTTTAATGGGATTTTTTGTCGTTTTTGGACGGGATTTTTAATGGGATTTTTTGTCGTTTTTGGACGGGATTTTTTGGGGATTTTTGTCGTTTTTGGACGGGATTTTTGGGGATTTTTGTCGTTTTTGGACGGGATTTTTTTTTGGGGGGAATTTTGGGTGCCACCCCCGGTGTCCCCACGGCGTCCCTGCAGGTGCAGGGGGACAACGAGGCCGAGCGGGATTTGGGCATTTTGGGGTTCCTGGGGGGGTTTTTGGGGGGATTTGGGATTTTTTGGGGGGAATTTGGGATTTTTTGGGGGGAATTTGGGATTTTTCTGGCCTCTGGTCGGGATTTTTTGGGGATTTTGGGATTTTCGAGGTCTCTGGATGGGATTTTTTTAACTTTTGGGATTTTTTGGGGTCTCTGCTCAGGATATTTCGGGGATTTTGGGATTTCTGATATTTCTGGTTGGGATTTTTTGGGATTTTGGGATTTCTGAGGTTTCTAGTTGGAATTTTTTTGGGGATTTTGGGATTTTTGAGATTTCTGGTTGGGATTTTTTGGGATTTTGGGATTTCTGATATTTCTGGTTGGGATTTTTTGGGATTTTGGGATTTTTGAGGTTTCTGGTTGGGATTTTTTTGGGATTTTGGGTTTTTTGAGGTTTCTGATTGGGGATTTTGGGATTTTGGGATTTTTGAGGTTTCTAGTTGGGGATTTTCGTGTTTTTAATGGGATTTTTGTCGTTTTTGGATGGGATTTTTTTGGGGATTTTTTCGTTTTTGGACAGGATTTTTTGGGGATTTTTGTCGTTTTTGGATGGGATTTTTTGGGGATTTTTGTCGTTTTTGGATGGGATTTTTAATGGGATTTTTTGTCGCTTTTGGACGGATTTTTGGGGATTTTTGTCGTTTTGGATGGGATTTTTGGGGATTTTTTGTCGCTTTTTGGATGGGATTTTTTGGGGAATTTTTGTCGTTTTGGACGGATTTTTAATGGGATTTTTGTCGTTTTTGGATGGGATTTTTTGGGGATTTTTTGTCGTTTTGGATGGGATTTTTGGGGATTTTTGTCGTTTTGGACGGATTTTTGGGGATTTTTGTCGCTTTTGGACGGATTTTTGGGAATTTTGGTGCCACCCCTGGTGTCCCCATGACGTCCCCTATGCAGGCGCAGGGACAACGGGGTTGAAGCGGGATTTGGGGGCCGGCGCAGCGGGGACCCCGTGATGGAGCAGAAGCTGAACCGTCCCGCGGGGCTGCGTAGAGTGGGGCCCGGAACCCCGTGGAGCTCCATCCACGCACCAGAAGGCAACGGTGAGAGAGAGGGACAGCAATGGGGACACTGGGGACATTGGGGACATTGGGGACATTGGGGACAATGGGGACACTGGGGGCATTGGGGGATTGGGGACATTGGGGCCATTGGGGACATTGGGGGGATTGGGGACATTGGGGACATTGGGGTATTGGGGACATTGGGGACATTGGGGACATTGGGGAAAATATTGGGGACATTGGGGACATTGGGGACATTGGGGACATTGGGGGATTGGGGACATTGGGGGGATTGGGGACATTGAATATTGGGGACATTGTAGACATTGGGGGGTTTGGGACATTGGGGGTGGCATTGGGATTGGGGACACAGGGGACATTGGGGACATTGTGACACAAAGGTACAGTGGGGACATTGGGGACATTGGGGACATTGGGACATTGGGGAAACCCCGTGAGCTCCATCCATGATCAGGGGGGCAGGAGGGAACGGTGGGTACATTGGGGGTGGGGGATTGGGGGTATTGGGACATTGGGGACACCATGGGACAAGTCCGTGGTGCCAAGCTGATGTCCCCAGTGCCGTCCCCACTGATGTCCCCAAAGTCCTCAGTAACGTCCCATGTCCCCTGATGTCACCAAAGATCTTCTCCATGTCCCCAGTGATGTCCCCTAATGTCCCCAATGTCCCCAATGTCCCCTAATGACCCCAATGTCCCCCCAATGTCCCTCAATGTCCCCTCTGATGTCCCCCCGATGTCCCCCAATGTCCCCAAAGTCCCTAACCCCCAATGTCCCCAATCCCCCCAATGTCCCCAATGTCCCCCAATGTCCCCCAACCCCCAATGTCCCCAATGTCCCCAATGTCCCCTAATGTCCCCAGTGTCCCCAATCCCCCAATGTCCCCAATGTCCCCAACGCCCCAATGTCCCCAATGTCCCTAGTCCCCAATGTCCCCAATGTCCCCAATGTCCCCCAATGTCCCCAATCCCCCATGTCCCCACCGCCCCCAATGTCCCCCAATGTCCCCAACGCCCCCAATGTCCCCACGTCCCCTAATGCCCCCCAATGTCCCAAATGTCCCCAATGTCCCCAAGTCCCCAGTGTCCCCAATGTCCCAAATGTCCCCAAATTTTTTGTCCCCAATGCCCCCAATGTCCCCAATCCCCATGTCCCCAAGTGTCCCCAATGCCCCCAATCCCCCCAATGTCCCCAATGTCCCCAATCCCCTAGTGTCCCTAATGTCCCCGATGTCTCCTGTGTCCCCTCTGATGTCCCCCATGTCCCCAGGCAATGTCCTGAAGGAGATCTCGGGCCGTCACCGCCATCACGCCAGCCGCCTCCAGGTCAGTGTCACCGCCCGGGTCACCCGATGTCCCCAAAATGTCACCCCATGTCACCTCCAGTGTCACCCCCAATGTCCCACAATGTCACCCCCAATGTCCCCATGTCCCCATGTCACCCCAATCCCGAACCAATGTCCCCAATGTCACTGATGTCCGCCTCAGTCTCCCCCCAATGTCCCCACGCCCCTCAAGTCACCAATGTTCCCACTGTCCCCAGTGTCCCCCCAGTGTCACCAATGTCACCAGTGTCCCCAATGTCCCCAACCCCCAATGTCCCTGATGTCCCCCAATGTCACCAATATTCTCAATATACCCCAATGCCCCTCAATGTCCCCAATGTCCTCAGTGTCCCCAAATGTCTCCAATGTCCCCAATGTCCCAAATGTCCCCAATGTCTCACAGTGTCCCCAATGTCCCAAACCCTTTAACCCCCCTCCATCCCGTGATATTTGCCATTGTTCCCCAATGACCCCAGTGACACTTTGGTGGCCCTGGTGACACTTTGGTGACCTCGGTGGCAGCTGGGTGACCCCACCCTGAGCATCCTGGAGCTCTGGGTGTCCCTTGTCCCCCTTGTTCTGTGTCCCCAGTGTCCCCAAACCCTTTAACCCCTTCCATCCCGTGGTGTCCACCATTGTTCCCAATGGACTTGGTGACACTTTGGTGACACTTTGGTGGCCTCGGTGGCAGCTGGGTGACCCCACACTGAGCATCCTGGAGCTCTGGGGCGCCGAGTACCAGGAGTCCAACGCGCTGCTGGTGCGGCCGGAGGGCGCTTCTCCACTTGCGTGGGCCTGGCGGAGAGAGAGCTCTGTCCCCTGAGCGTGGTGGGGACAATCACGGGAGATGGCAGGGTGAGACTGGGGACATTGGGGACATGGGGACATTGGGGGCATTGGGGGCATTGGGGACATTGGAGGAATTGGGGACATTGGGGACATTGGGGACATTGTAGGACATCACTGGGGACATTGGGGGGATTGGGGACATTGGGGACATTGGGGACGCTGGGGACATTGGGACAGTGAGCGCTGTCCCCTGAGCATGGTGGGGACAATCACTGGGGATGGCAGGGTGAGACTGGGGACACTGGGGACATCATTGGGGGCGTTGGGGACATTGGGGGAATTGGGGACATTGGGGGAATTGGGGACATTGGGGACATTGGGGACATTGGGGACATTGGGGGGATTGGGGACATTGGTGGATTTTGGATGTTTTTGGGGTTATTTTGTTGTGGTTTCGGGCTCATTTTGGGGTGTTTTGGGGTTGATTTTAGCGATCATTTTGGTCGGTGTTTTTGGGCTGTTTCGGGCTCATTTTGGGCTGTTTTGGGGTTGATTTTGGGGTGTATTTGGGGTTGATTTTGGGATGGTTTTGGTGTTGATTTTTGGGTTAATTTTTGTGGGTGTTTTTTGGGGTTATTTTATTGTGGTTTTGGGCTCATTTTGGGGTGCATTTGGGGTCGATTTTGGGTTGTATTTGGGGTTGATTTTGGGATGGTTTTGGGGTTGATTTTGGGATGGTTTTGGGGTTGATTTTTGGGTTAATTTTTGTGGGTGTTTTTGGGGTTATTTTGTTGTGGTTTCGGGCTCATTTTGGGGTGTTTTGGGGTTGATTTTAGCGATAATTTTAGTCGGTGTTTTTGAGTTGTTTTGGGCTCATTTTGGGGTGTTTTGGGGTTGATTTTGGGGTGGTTTTGGGGTTGATTTTGGGGGTAATTTTTGTTGGCGTTTTTTGGGGTTTTGGGGTAATTTTTGGGGTGATTGGGGTTGATTTTTTCGATAATTTTGGTCGGTGTTTTTGGGGTTATTTTGTTGTGGTTTCGGGGTCATTTTGGGGTGCATTTGGGGTTGATTTTGGGGTGTTTGGGGTTGATTTTTGTGATAATTTTGGTCTGTGTTTTTGGGCTGTTTTGGGCTCATTTTGGGCATGGTTTTGGGGTGATTTGGGGTGCATTTGGGGTCGATTTTGGGGGTGTATTTGGGGGTTGATTTTGGGATGGTTTTGTGTTGATTTTGGGTTAATTTTTTGTGGGTGTTTTTTGGGGGTTATTTTTATATTGTGGTTTTGGGCTCATTTTGGGCTGTTTTGGGGTTGATTTTGGGGTGTTTGGGGGTTGATTTTTGGGTTAATTTTTGTGGGTGTTTTTGGGGTTATTTTGTTGTGGTTTCGGGCTCATTTGGGGGTGTTTTGGGGGTTGAAATTTTACGCGATAATTTTGGTCGGTGTTTTTGGAGTTGTTTTGGGCTCATTTTGGGGTGTTTTTGGGGTTCATTTTGGGGTGGTTTTGGGGTTGATTTTTGGGGTATTTTTTGTTCGTCTTTTGGGGTGTTTTGGGGTAATTTTTGGGGTGTTTGGGGTTGATTTTTGTTAATTTTTTGTGGGTGTTTGGGGATATTTTGTTGTGGTTTCGAGTCATTTTGGGGTGCATTTGGGGTTGATTTTGGGGTGTTTGGGGTTGATTTTTGTGATAATTTTTGGTCTGTGTTTTTGGGCTGTTTTGGGCTCATTTTGGGCATGGTTTTGGGGTTGATTTTGGGTGCATTTGGGGTCGATTTTGGGGTGTATTTGGGGTTGATTTTGGGATGGTTTTGGTGTTGATTTTTGGGTTAATTTTTTGTGGTGTTTTTGGGGTTATTTTTATTGTGGTTTTGGGCTCATTTTGGGCTGTTTTGGGGTTGATTTTGGGGTGTTTGGGGTTGATTTTTGGTTAATTTTCTTGTGGGTGTTTTGGGGTTATTTTGTTGTGGTTTCCGGGCTCATTTTTGGGGTGTTTGGGGTTGATTTTACGTATAATTTTGGTCGGTGTTTTTGGGCTGTTTCGGCTCATTTTGGGGTGTTTTGGGGGTTGATTTTGGGGTGTGGCTTTGGGGTTGATTTTTTGGGTTAATTTTTGTGGGTGTTTTTGGGATATTTAGTTGTGGTTTCGGGCTCATTTGGGGTGTATTTGGGGTTGATTTTGGGGTGTTTTGGGGTTGATTTTAGGGTGTCCCCCCAGATCGTAGCTGGTCGATGACCTGGTGTCCGTGCCGAGGGGGTCCCAGGAGGGGCTCCCCACCCCGTCAACCTGGAGCTGGAGTGGGTGCTGGGCAAGATGCCCCAAAGGTGACGGAAACCAAAACTGACCCAAAATTTGGGGGAAACACTAAAATGGGACCCCAAAAATGGCCGCCAAAATGGGGAGGGATGGCTGAAAATGGGGCCAAAAATGGCCCCAAAATTGGGGGGGATGGCCCCCAAAGGCTGGGACCCCAAAAATGACCCCAAAATTGGGGAGGGACTACGGTCAAAATGGGGCACACAAATGGCCCCAAATGGCGGGAACACCGAAATGGGACCCCAAAATTGGGGGTGATGGCCCAAATGGGACCCCCAAAGCCAAAAACAGGGGGAAGACTCCAAAAAAGGACCCAAAAAGGGACCCCAAAAAGGTGAACGGGGTCCCCAAAAACTTGACTTGAAAGGTCCGGAGACACCTGAAATGGGATCCCCAAAAATGGCCCCTAAAATTTGGGGGACACCCTGAAATTGGATGCCGAAATTTGGGGAACTCCTAAATGGGGACCCCAAAAAAAAAATGGATCCACAATTTAGGTGCACCCCAAAATGGGACTAAAAATGGCTCCAAAATGGGAGGGATGGCGGAAAATGGGGCCAAAAATGACCCCAAAATTGGGAGGATGCCCCAAATGTGACCCCAAAAATTGACCCACAAAATTCGGACTTCCTAAATGGGGATCCCTAGAATTTGGGGGAATACCTGAAATGGGACCCCAAAATGACTTGCAGGAATTTTGGGGGACTTTACCTGGTGATTGAAATGTGGAGAACACTACAGAGGAAATGGGACCCAAAATGGGGAAAGACTCAAATGGGACCCCAAAAATGACCCCCCAAAATTGGGGTGATATTTAAAATGGGACCCAAAAATGGCCCCAAATTGAGGGATGGCCCCCAAATGGGACCCCAAAATGGCCCCAAATTGGGGTAATGACCCAAAATGGGACCCCGGACGTGGGGACACAAAGGGACAGTGGGGACATGGGGACGTTGGGGGACATTGTGGGGCTTGGGACCGTGAAGTCATCCTGATCAGGGGGAGGAGGGAGCGTGGGTGATTGGGGATGGGGATGGGGCTTGGGACTTGGGGACACACCATGGGACAAGTCGTGGTGCCAACTGATCCCGTGCGTCCCCACTGATATCCCCCCCAAAGTCCTCAGTAACTCCCATGTCCTGCTGATGTCACCAAGATCTTCTCCATGTCCCCAGTTGTCCCCCCTATTCCAATTCATGTCTGCCCCCCATGTCCCCAATGTCCCTCATGTCTTTCCTTCCTTCCCCTTCCCCCCTCTCCCATCCCTAACCCCCTACCCCCCCTGTCCCAATGTTCCCCCCTCTCCCATTCCCCATTCCCATGTCCCCTGTCATCCCCATGTCCCCAATGTAACCCTTTATGTCCCAATGTCCCGTATCCGTGTGCAGGTTTGAGTGTGCAGTGGTCACTCCCCAGTGCCAACTTGGTGTTCTGGACACTGGTATTAATTGTGTCCATGTCATGTTGTGTCCTTGTATTCCCACAATGTTCCCCCATCTTCATCCACCTCTTCCTCGTCCCCGTTTCACACTATTTTTTTTCTGTACCTCTTGTCTGTTGGGGTTGGGCTACTTCTTCTCACGTGTCACCGATGTACCCAAGTGTCACTCCAATGTCACCTCAGGTCACTAATGTCCCACAATGTCACTCCATATCCCCAGTATCCCCCCATGTCACCCCAATCCAAGTGTCCAATGTCACTGATGTCCCTCATCTCCAGTGTCCCAATACTCACACTCACCAATGTTTAATGTCTAGTGTCCCCCAGTGTCACCATGTCAAGTGTAATGTCCCCAACCCCAAGTCCCTATGTCCCCTATCACAATGTTCTCAATGTCCCCAATGCCCCTCAATGTCCAGCAATGTCCTCAGTGTCCACAAATGTCCCCAATGTCCCCAATGTCCCCAAATGTCCCCAATGTCCCCAGTGTCCCCAATGTCCCCAAACCCTTCAACCCCTTCCATCCCGTGATATTTGCCATTGTTCCCAATGACCCTGGTGACACTTTGGTGGCCCTGGTGACACTTTGGTGACCCTCGGTGGCAGCTGGGTGACCCCACCTGAGCATCCTGGGCTCTGGGTGTCCCTTGTCCACTTGTTCTGTGTCCCCAGTGTCCCCAAACCCTTTAACCCCTTCCATCCCGTGAGGTGTCACCATTGTTCCCAATGACTTGGTGACACTTTGGTGACACTTTGGTGGCCTCGGTGGCAGCTGGGTGACCCCACACTGAGCATCCTGGAGCTCTAGGAGGTACCAGGAGTCCAACGCTACTGTGAGTGCGGCGGGAGCTCCTACTTTCTTGGCTGGCGGAGAGAAGCCTGTCCCTATGGCGTGGTGAGGGACAATCAGGGGAGATGGAGGGGTGAGACTGGGGACATTGGGGACTATATAGGGACGTTGTTATGAGGGCGGTATAGGGGGCGTTGGGGACGGTGGAGGTGATGGGGACATTGGGGACTTGGGGACTTAGGGACATCACTGGAGACGTGGGGGATTGGGGGACATTGGGGGTGGATGTGAGGGACGTGGGGCTTGGGACAGTGGCTGTCCCCTGAGCTGGTGGGGACAATCATGGGGATGGCAGGGGTGAGACTGGGGACACTGGGGACATCATTGGGGGTTGGGGGGACATTGGGGAGTGGGGGAGATTGGGGACGTGGGGACTTGGGGACATTGGGGACATGGGGGGACATTGGGGGGGATGAGGGACATTGATGGATTTTGGATGTTTTGGGGTTATTTTGTTGTGGTTTGGGCTCATTTTGGGGTGTTTTGGGGTTGATTTTAGCGATCATTTTGGTCGGTGTGTTTTGGAGCTGTTTGGGCTCATTTTGGGCTGTTTTGGGGTTGATTTTGGGGTGTGTTTGGGGTTGATTTTGGGGATGGTTTTGGTGTTGATTTTTGGGTTAATTTTTGTGGGTGTTTTGGGGGTTATTTTATTGTGGTTTTGGGCTCATTTTGGGGTGCATTTGGGGGTCGATTTTTGGGTTGTATTTGGGGGTTGATTTTGGGATGGTTTTGGGGTTGATTTTGGGATGGTTTTGGGGTTGATTTTTGGGTTAATTTTTGTGGGTGTTTTTGGGGTTATTTTGTTGTGGTTTTAGGGCTCATTTTGGGGTGTTTTGGGGTTGATTTTAGCGATAATTTTAGTCGGTGTTTTTGAGTTGTTTTGGGCTCATTTTGGGGTGTTTTGGGGTTGATTTTGGGGTGGTTTTGGGGTTGATTTTTGGGGTAATTTTTGTTGGCGTTTTTGGGGTTTTGGGGTAATTTTTGGGGTGATTGGGGTTGATTTTTGCGATAATTTTGGTCGGTGTTTTTGGGGTTATTTTGTTGTGGTTTCGGGGTCATTTTGGGGTGCATTTGGGGTTGATTTTGGGGTGTTTGGGGTTGATTTTGTGATAATTTTGGTCTGTGTTTTGGGCTGTTTTGGGCTCATTTTGGGCATGGTTTTGGGGTTGATTTTGGGGTGCATTTGGGGTCGATTTTGGGGTGTATTTGGGGTTGATTTTGGGATGGTTTTGGTGTTGATTTTTGGGTTAATTTTTGTGGGTGTTTTTTGGGGTTATTTTATTGTGGTTTTGGGCTCATTTTGGGCTGTTTTGGGGTTGATTTTGGGGTGTTTGGGGTTGATTTTTGGGTTAATTTTTGTGGGTGTTTTTGGGGTTATTTTGTTGTGGTTTCGGGCTCATTTTGGGGTGTTTTGGGGTTGATTTTAGCGATAATTTTGGTCGGTGTTTTTGAGTTGTTTTGGGCTCATTTTGGGGTGTTTTGGGGTTGATTTTGGGGTGGTTTTGGGGTTGATTTTTGGGGTAATTTTTGTTGGCGTTTTTGGGGTGTTTGGGGGTAATTTTTTGGGGTGTTTGGGGTTGATTTTTGGGTTAATTTTGTGGGTGTTTTGGGGATATTTTGTTGTGGTTTCGGAGTCATTTTGGGGTGCATTTGGGGTTGATTTTGGGGTGTTTGGGGTTGATTTTTGTGATAATTTTGGTCTGTGTTTTTGGGCTGTTTTGGGCTCATTTTGGGCATGGTTTTGGGGTTGATTTTGGGGTGCATTTGGGGTCGATTTTTGGGGTGTATTGGGGGGTTGATTTTGGGATGGTTTTGGTGTTGATTTTTGGGTTAATTTTTGTGGGTGTTTTTGGGGTTATTTTATTGTGGTTTTGGGCTCATTTTGGGCTGTTTTGGGGTTGATTTTGGGGTGTTTGGGGTTGATTTTTGGGTTAATTTTTGTGGGTGTTTTTGGGGTTATTTTGTTGTGGTTTCGGGCTCATTTTGGGGTGTTTGGGGTTGATTTTAGCGATAATTTTGGTCGGTGTTTTTGGGCTGTTTCGGGCTCATTTTGGGGTGTTTTGGGGTTGATTTTGGTGTGGCTTTGGGGTTGATTTTTGGGTTAATTTTTGTGGGTGTTTTTGGGGATATTTAGTTGTGGTTTCGGGCTCATTTTGGGGTGTATTTGGGGTTGATTTTGGGGTGTTTTGGGGGTTGATTTTGGGGTGTCCCCAGATCGTGCTGGTCGATGACCTGGCGTGCCGGTTGCCGAGGGGGGTCCCACGAGGGGCTCCCCACCCCGTCAACCTGGGCTGGAAGTGGGTGCTGGGCAAGATGCCCCCAAAGGTGGCGGGGAACCCCAAAGTGACTCAAAATTGAGGAACGCCCCGATGGGACCCCAAAATGGCCACAAATTGGGGGAGGGGATGGCTGAAAATGGGGCCAAAATGGCCCCAAAATTGGGGGGATGGCCCCAAATGGGACCCCAAAAAATGACCCCAAAGTGGGGAGGGGCGGCCCGAAAATGGGGCCACAAATGGCCCCAAAATTTGGGGGGAACACCCGGAAATGGGACCCCAAAATTGGGGGGTGATGGCCCAAAATGGGACCCCAAAAAAGCCCAAAAATCGGGGGGGAAGACTCCAAAAAAAAGGACCCCAAAAAGGGACCCCAAAAGGTGAACGGGGTCCCCAAAAACTGACTTGAAATTTGGGGGAGACACCCTGAAATGGGACCCCAAAAATGGCCCCAAAATTTGGGGGGACACCCTGAAATGGGATGCCGAAATTTGGGGGGAACGCCCCGAAATGGGACCCCAAAAATGGACCCACAATTTGGGGGTGCACCCCAAAATGGGACCCCAAAAATGGCCCCAAAATTGGGGAGGATGGCGAAAATGGGGCCAAAAATGACCCCCAAAATTGGGGAGGATGCCCCAAATGTGACCCAAAGATTGACCTACAAAATTCGGGGGACACCCTGAAATGGGATCCCGAAAGTTGGGGGAATACCCTGAAATGGGACCCCAAAAATGGCCCCCAAAATTTGGGGGACACCCTGAAATGGGATGCCGAAATGTGGGGGGAACACCCTGAATGGGACCCCAAAAATGGGGGGGAAGACTCCAAAATGGGACCCCAAAAATGACCCCAAAATTGGGGGTGATGGCCCAAAATGGGACCCCAAAAATGGCCCCAAAATTGGGGAGGGATGGCCCCAAATGGGACCCCAAAAATGGCCCCAAAATTGGGGGTAATGACCCAAATGGGACCCCAAAAAATGGCCCTAAAATTTGGGAGAAATCACCCCCAAAATGCGACCCAAAAACCCCCAAGCCTCCAAAGTTTGGATCCCAAATTTTTTTTTGGGTGGGAGCCCCAAATTTGAGGCTTTTCCCTCCCAAATTTTGGGGTCCCCCCCTCTAATTTTGGGGTCCCTCCTATATAATTTTGGGGTCCCCACTTCCCCCTCCCCAAAAATTGGAATCCCAATTTTTGAATAGCTCAAAAATGTGACCCCCCAAATTTTTGAAAACCTCAAAAATGTGAACCCCCAAATTTTTCAATCCCTCAAAAATGTGAACCCCCAAATTTTCGAATCACTCAAAAACGTGAACCCCAAATTTTTGAATCCCTCAAAAATGTGAACCCCCAAATTTTGAAACCTTCAAAAATTGAATCCCCCAAAATTTTGAATGGCTCAAAAATGTGAACCCCCAAATTTTTGAATGGCTCAAAAATGTGAACCCCCGAATTTTTGAATGGCTCAAAAATGTGAACCCCCAAATTTTTGAGAACCTCAAAAATGTGAACCCTGAAATTTTCAATCCCTCAAAAATGTGAACCCCCGAATTTTTGAATCCCTCAAGAATGTGAACCCCAAATTTTTGAATCGCTCAAAAATGTGAACCCCAAATTTTTGGAAACCTCAAAAATGTGAACCCCCAAATTTTCAAAACCCTCAAAAATGTGAACCCCCAAATTTTTGGATGCCTCAAAAATGTGAACCCCCAAATTTTCGAAAACCTCAAAAATGGGAACCCCCAAATTTTTGAATGGCTCAAAAACGTGAACGCCTAAATTTTTGAATGGCTCAAAAATGTGAACCCCAAATTTTTGAATGGCTCAAAAACGTGAACCCCAAATTTTTGAATGGCTCAAAAATGTGAACCCTGAAATTTTCGAAAACCTCAAAAATGTGAACCCCAAATTTTCGAATCGCTCAAAAACGTGAACCCCAAATTTTTGAAAACCTCAAAAACGTGAACCCCCAAATTTTTTGAAAGCCTCAAAAATGTGAACCCCCGAATTTTTGAATCCCTCAAAAATGTGAACCCCAAATTTTTCAAAACCTGAAGAATGTGAACCCCCAAATTTTTGAAACCCTCAAAAATGTGAACCCCCAAATTTTTGAGAACCTCAAAAATGTGAACCCTGAAATTTTCGAAAACCTCAAAAATGTGAACCCCCAAATTTTTTAATCCCTCAAAAATGTGAACCCCCGAATTTTTGAATGGCTCAAAAATGTGAACCCCCAAATTTTTCAATCGCTCAAAAACGTGAACCCCAAATTTTTGAAAACCTCAAAAATGTGAACCCCCAAATTTTTGAACGGCTCAAAAATGTGAACCCCAAATTTTTCAATTCCTCAAAAATGTGAACCCCCGAATTTTTCAAACCCTCAAAAATGTGAACCCCCAAATTTTTGAAAACCTCAAAAATGTGAACCCCCAAATTTTTCAATTGCTCAAAAACGTGAACCCCAAATTTTTGAATCCCTCAAAAATGTGAACCCCCAAATTTTGAAACCTTCAAAAATTGAATCCCCCAAAATTTTTGAATGGCTCAAAAATGTGAACCCTGAAATTTTCGAAAACCTCAAAAATGTGAACCCCCAAATTTTTGAAAACCTCAAAAATGTGAACCCCCAAATTTTTGAGAACCTCAAAAATGTGAACCCCCAGATTTTTGAGAACCTCAAAAATGTGAACGCTGAAATTTTCGAAAACCTCAAAAATGTGAACCCCCAAATTTTTGGATGCCTCAAAACCGTGACCCCCCGAATTTTTGACGCCCTTTTTTTTGGGCGTACCCCGATTTTGCCGTTTCCCGCCCGTTTTTGGGGCCCCAGGAGTTCCACCTGTCGCGCGCGCCCCTCCCGCGGCGCCCCCTGAGCCTCCCCGCGGCGCTGTCGGTGCGCGGCGCCCTCGAGAGGGTCCTGAGGCTGCCGGCCGTGGCCAGCAAGAGGTACCTGACCAACAAGGTGAGTGTGTCACCTGTGTGTCACCTGTGTCACCTGTGTCACCTGTCTGTGTCACCTGTGTGTGTCACCTGTGTGTGTCACCTGTGTCACCTGTCTGTGTCACCTGTGTGTCACCTGTGTGTCACGTGTGTCACCTGTGTCACCTGTGTGTCACCTGTGTCACCTGTGTGTGTCACCTGTGTGTGTCACCTGTGTGTGTCACCTGTCTGTGTCACCTGTCTGTGTCACCTGTGTGAGCCCAACTCCCGGCCGTGGCCAGCAAGAGGTACCTGACCAACAAGGTGAGTGGGACACACCTGTGTGTCACCTGTGCCACCTGTGTCACCTGTCTGTGTCACCTGTCACACCTGTGTTTGTCACCTGTGTCACCTGTGTCACCTGTGTGTGTCACCTGTGTCACCTGTGTGTGTCACCTGTCACACCTGTGTCACCTGTCACACCTGTGTCACCTGTGTGTGTCACCTGTGTCACCTGTCTGTGTCACCTGTGTGTGTCACCTGTGTGTCACCTGTGTCACCTGTGTCACCTGTCTGTGTCACCTGTCTGTGTCACCTGTGTGTGTCACCTGTGTGAGCCCAACCCCCGGCCGTGGCCAGCAAGAGGTACCTGACCAACAAGGTGAGTGGGACACACCTGTGTGTCACCTGTGTGTCACCTGTGTCACCTGTGTCACCTGTCTGTGTCACCTGTGTCACCTGTGTCACCTGTCTGTGTCACCTGTGTGTGTCACCTGTGTGAGCCCAACCCCCGGCCGTGGCCAGCAAGAGGTACCTGACCAACAAGGTGAGGGACACACCTGTGTGTCACCTGTGTGTGTCACCTGTGTCACCTGTCTGTGTCACCTATCACACCTGTGTCACCTGTGTGTGTCACCTGTGTGTGTCACCTGTCTGTGTCACCTATCACACCTGTGTCACCTGTCTGTGTCACCTGTGTCACCTGATTGTCACACCTGTGTCACCTGTCACGCCAGTGTGACCTCTGTGTCACTTCTGTGTCACCTCAGCATCACATCGGTGTCACCTGTGCCACCTGGCACCTGTGCCACCCCCAATGTCCCCAATGTCCCCAATCCCCCCAATGTCCCCAATGTCCCCAATGTCCCCCAATGTCCCCAATGTCCCCAATGTCCCCAAATGTCCCCAACCCTCCCAATCCCCCAATGTCCCCAATCCCCTCAATGTCCCCCAATGTCCCCAACCCTCCCAATCCCCCAATGTCCCCCAATGTCCCCAATGTCCCCAATGTCCCCAAATGTCCCCAACCCTCCCAATCCCCCATCCCCCCAATGTCCCAATGCCCCCAATGTCCCCAATCCCCCAATGTCACCAATGTCCCAATGTCCCCAATGTCTCACATATCCCCAATGTCCCCATTGTCCCCATTGTCCCCAATGTCCTAATGTCAATGTGTCCCCAATGTCCCCAATGTCCCAATGTCCCAATCCCCAATGTCCCCAATGTCCCCATTCCCCACTCCCCAATCCCCCCATTGTCCCAATGTCCCCAATGTCTCAATGTCCCCAATTCCCCAATGTCCCCCAATCCCCCATTGTCCCCAATGTCCCCAATCCCCAATGTCCCCAATCCCCCCATTCCCCCACTCCCCCAGTGTCCCCAATGTCCCCAATCCTCCCAATGTCCCCACTGTCCCCAACCCCCCGCAGTGTCCCCAATGTCCCCATGTCTGTCCCCAGGTGGACCGCTCGGTGACGGGGCTGGTGGCGCAGCAGCAGTGCGTGGGTCCCCTGCACACGCCGCTGGCCGACGTGGCCGTGGTGGCCCTGTCGCCGTTCGGGGACAGCGGCGCCGCCACCGCCATCGGCGAGCAGCCCGTCAAGGGGCTGCTGGACCCCGCGGCCGGCGCGCGGCTGGCGCTGGCCGAGGCCATCACCAACCTGGTGTTCGCCAGGGTCACGCACCTCAAGGTGGCACTTGGGGACATTGGGGACATTGGGGGGGTTTGGGGGATTTGGGGGATTTGGGGATACTGGGGACATTGGGGACATTGGGGAGGTTTGGGACATTGGGGATGTTGGGACATTGGGGACATCGGGGTTTCGAGGATTTGGGGAGTCTGGGACATTGGGGGTTTGGGACATTGGGGACATTGGGGGGTTTGGGACATTGGGGATATTTGGGACGTTTGGGACATTGGGGACATCGGGGACATTTGGGAGGTTTGGGGACATTGAGGGGGTTTGGGGTGTTTGGGACATCGGGGACATTGGGGACATCGAGGGGGTTTGGGGACATTGGGGGGGTTTGGGACATTGTGGACATTGAGGGGACATTGGGGACATTGGGGACATCAGGGACATTGGGGGGACATTGGGGGGATTGGGGACATTGGGGACATTGGGGACATTGGGGAGGTTTGGGACATTGGGGACATCGGGGCGCTGGCCGAGGCCATCACCAACCTGGTGTTCACCAGGGTCACGCACCTCAAGGTGGCACTTGGGGACATTGGGGACACTGGGGGGTTGGGGAGGGTTTAGGGGATTGGGGGGAGTTTGGGACATTGGGGATATTGGGGACATTGGGGACATTGGGGACATTGGGGACACTGGGGGGTTTGGGACATTGGGGACATTGGGGACATCGGGGCGCTGGCCGAGGCCATCACCAACCTGGTGTTCGCCAGGGTCACGCACCTCAAGGTGGCACTTGGGGACATTGGGGACATCGGGGACATTTGGGAGGTTTGGGGACATTGAGGGGGTTTGGGGTGTTTGGGACATTGGGGACATTTGGGACATCGAGGGGGTTTGGGGACATTGGGGGGGTTTGGGACATTGGGGACATTGAGGGGACATTGGGGACATTGGGGGACAGTGGGGACATCAGGGACATTGGGGGGACATTGGGGGATTGGGACATTGGGGACATTGGGGACATTGGGGGACATGGGCTGGCGAGGCCATCACCAACCTGGTGTTCGCCAGGGTCACGCACCTCAAGGTGGCACTTGGGGACACTGGGGACATTGAGGGGGTTTGGGGGATTTGGGGAGGTTTGAGGTATCTGGGACATTGGGGATGTTGGGGACATTGGGGACATCGGGGGGGTTTCAGGGATTTGGGGGAGTCTGGGACATTGGGGAGGTTTGGGACATTGGGGACATTGGGGGGTTTGGGACATTGGGGACATCGGGGCGCTGGCCGAGGCCATCACCAACCTGGTGTTCGCCAGGGTCACGCACCTCAAGGTGGCACTTGGGGACATTGGGGACACTGGGGGGGTTTCAGGGATTTGGGGGAGTCTGGGATACTGGGGACATTGGGGATATTTGGGATATTGGGGACATTGGGGACATTGGGGACATCGGGGCGCTGGCCGAGGCCATCACCAACCTGGTGTTCGCCAGGGTCACGCACCTCAAGGTGGCACCTGGGGACATTGGGGTCATTGGGGACATTGGAGGGATTGGGGACATTGAGGGGGTTGGGGACATTGGGGATGTTGGGGACATTGGGGACATTGGGGACATTGGAGCGCTGGCCGAGGCCATCACCAACCTGGTGTTCGCCAGGGTCACGCACCTCAAGGTGGCACCTGGGGACATTGGGGACACTGGGGGGGTTTGGGAGGGTTTAGGGGATTGGGGGAGTTTGGGACATTGGGGATGTTGGGGACATTGGGGACATTGGGGACATTGAGGGGGTTTGGGGTGTTTGAGATGTTGAGGACATTGGGGACATCGGGGCGCTGGCCGAGGCCATCACCAACCTGGTGTTCGCCAGGGTCACGCACCTCAAGGTGGCACCTGGGGACATTGGGGTCATTGGGGACATTTGGGAGGTTTGGGGACATTGAGGGGGTTTGGGGTGTTTGGGACATCGGGGACATTGGGGACATCGAGGGGGTTTGGGGACATTGGGGGGGTTTGGGACATTGGGGACATTGAGGGGACATTGGGGACATTGGGGACAGTGGGGACATCAGGGACATTGGGGGGACATTGGGGGGATTGGGGACATTGGGGACATTGGGGACATTGGGGACATCGGGGCGCTGGCCGAGGCCATCACCAACCTGGTGTTCGCCAGGGTCACGCACCTCAAGGTGGCACTTGGGGACACTGGGGACATTGAGGGGTTTGGGGGATTTGGGGAGGTTTGAGGTATCTGGGACATTGGGGACACTGGGGACATTGGGGGCGTTTGGGGATTTTGGGGATTTTTGGGGTGTTTGGGACATTGGGGACATTGGGGACATCGGGGACATTGGGGACATTGGTGACATTAAAGGTTTTGGGGGATTTGGGGGAATTGGGGTTATTTGGGGTGTTGGGGACATGGGGACATTGGGGACATGGGGGAGGTTCAGGACATTCGGGGTTTGAGGATTTTGGGGGATTTTGGGGACATTGGGGGTTGGGGACATTGTGGCGGGGGTGGCAGCAGGGGAGGTGACAGGCGGTGGCACTGACCTGTCCCCTCCCCCATCTGTCTCTTTGTCTCTCTGTGTCCCCTTTGGGTGTGGCACCTGCGTGTCCTTCTGTGTGTCCCCAATGTCCCCAATGTCCCCAACCCCCCCGATGTCCCCTCAATGTCCCCAACGTCCCCAATGTCCCCAACCCCCCTGATGTCCCCTCAATGTCCCCAACGTCCCTAATGTCCCCTGATGCCTAATGTCCCCAATGTCCCTCTGTCCCTAATGTCCCCAACCCCCGATGTTCCCTCTGTCCCCAATGTCCCCAATGTCCCCGATCTCTGCAATCCCCCCAATGTCCCCCCAATGTCCCGGATGTCCCCACTGTCCCCAATGTCCCCAAACCCCAATCCCTCTATTGTCCCCCCAATGTCCCCAATGTCCCCTCAATGTCCCCAATGTCCCCAATGTCCCCCTGATCCCCCCACTGTCCCCACTGCCCCCTC
This sequence comes from Camarhynchus parvulus, assembly GCF_901933205.1. NCBI lineage: Eukaryota > Metazoa > Chordata > Aves > Passeriformes > Thraupidae > Camarhynchus > Camarhynchus parvulus. Next base: position 31,080 of record NW_022148622.1, on the reverse strand, counting down.
TGTCCCTAATGTCCGCAATGTCCCCAATGTCCCCAAATGTCCTCTCGTCCCCACTGTCCCCTCAATCCCCCCAATGTCCCCAATGTCCCCTCAATGTCCCCAATGTCCCAACCCCCAATGTCCCAATGTCCCCAATGTCCCCAACCCCCCAATCCCTCCATTGTCCCCCTGATGTCCCCAATGTCCCCAATGTCCCCTCTGTCCCCCTGACCCCCCTGTCCCTGATGTCCCCTCTGTCCCCAATCCCCCCAATGTCCCCTCTGTCCCCAATGTCCCCAATGTCCCCAATCTCTGCAATCCCTCCATTGCCCCCTCTGTCCCCAATGTCCCCAATGTCCCCAATGTCCCCATTGTCCCCAATGTCCCCAATGTCCCCATTGTCCCCTCTGTCCCCAATGTCCCCATTGTCCCCAATCTCTGCAATCCCTCCAATGTCCCCAATGTCCCCGCTGTCCCCGCTGTCCCCGCTGTCCCCGTTGCTGTCCCCAGGACGTGAAGTGCTCGGGCAATTGGATGTGGGGCTCCAAGGCGGGCGCCGAGGGCGGCGCGCTGGTGGCCGCGTGTGACGCGCTGGTGGCAGCGCTGGCGCCAGCTGGGCGTGGCCATCGACGGCGGCAAGGACTCGGAGCATGGCGGCCAGAGTGGGGACGGACACCGTGATGGCACCTGGTGACAACGGGGATACTGGGGACATTGGGGACATTGGGGACATTGGGGACACTGGGGACATTGGGGACATTGGGACATTGGGGACATTGGGGACACTGGGGACATTGGGGACATTGGGGACATTGGGGACATTGGGGACACTGGGGACATTGGGGGATTGGGGACATTGGGGACATTGGGGACATTGGGGGGATTGGGGGACATTGGGGGGATTGGGGGACATTGGGGACATTGGGGGAATGGGGACGTTGGGGACATTGGGGGATTGGGGGACATTGGGGGGATTGGGGACTCGCTGAGCATGGCGGCCAGAGTGGGGACGGACACCGTGATGGCGCCTGGTGACAACGGGGACACTGGGGACATTGGGGACATTGGGGACATTGGGGGATTGGGGACACTGGGGACATTGGGGACATTGGGGACATTGGGGACATTGGGGGGGATTGGGGGATTGGGGACATTGGGGGGAATGGGGACGTTGGGGACATTGGGGACATTGGGGACATTGGGGGGATTGGGGGATTGGGGACATTGTGGGGATTGGGGACATTGGGGACATTGGGGGCATTGGGGGACACTGGGGACATTGGGGACATTGGGGGGATTGGGGGGATTGGGGACATTGGGGACATTGGGGGGTTGGGGACATTGGGGACATTGGGGACATTGGGGACATTGGGGGGGTTGGGGACATTGGGGGGACATTGGGGACATTGGGGACATTGGGGGGATTGGGGACATTGGGGACATTGGGGGGATTGGGGGACATTGGGGGACGTTGGGGACACTGGGGACATTGGGGGACATTGGGGACATTGGGGGGATTGGGGACATTGGGGACATTGGGGACACCGGGGACACCCAGGTGACACTGAGGTGACACTGAGGTGACCCCGAGGTGACCCCGAGGTGACCCCGAGGTGTCCCCGGTGTCCCCAGGTGCCCTGGTGATCTCGGCCTACGCCGTGTGCCCCGATGTCACCGCCACCGTGACCCCTGACCTCAAGTGTCCCAACGACAGAGGTGAGGGGACACACCTGGGGACATTTGGGGACACACCTGGGGACATTTGGGGACACACCTGGGGACACATTGGGGCCATTTTTCTCCCTTCCTGTACCAATTTTTCCCGGCTCTTTTGGGGCCGTTTTTGGGTGGATTTCCCTCATTTTTGGCTCAAATTCCCCCATTTCCTCCCCGATTTTCCCCCCAGTTTCTGCTCTGCCCGGGGCTGATTTTTGGGTCATTTTTGGCTCCATTTTTGGGTCCATTTCTCCCATTTTTAGGTCAATTTTTCTCTATTTTTGGGTCCATTTTGGGGGGGATTTCTCCCATTTTTGGCTCAATTTTTGGGTCAAATCCCCCCATTTCCCCCCTGATTTCCCCCCCGATTTCTGCTCTGCCCAGGCCTGATTTTTGGGTCATTTTTGGGTCATTTTTGGGTCATTTTTGGGTCAATTTCCCCCATTTTTGGCTCATAATCCCCCCAGATTTGGGGTCTGATTTCTGCTCTGCCTGGGGCTGATTTTTGGCTCATTTTTGGCTCTTTTTTCGCTCATTTTTGGCTCATTTTTGGGTCATTTTCGGCTCATTTATGGGTCATTTTTGGCTCATTTTCAGCTCATTTTTCGGTCATTTTTGACTCTTTTTTGGCTCATTTTTGGGTCATTTTTGGCTCATTTTCAGGTCATTTTTGGCTCATTTTGGGCTAATTTTTGCTAATTTTTGCTCATTTTTCGCTCATTTTCGGTTCATTTTTGGGTCATTTTTGGCTCATTTTCGGTCGTTTTCGGGTCATTTTGGGCTGTTTTTGGGTCATTTTTGGCTCATTCTCGGGTCATTTTGGCTCATTTTTGGCTCATTTTTGAGTTATTTTCGGTCATTTTGGGCTGATTTTTGGCTCATTTTGGCTCATTTTGGGCTCATTTTCGGGTCATTTGGGCTCATTTTCAGCTCATTTTTGGCTCATTTTCGGCTCCTTTTTGGCTCATTTTTTGCGTTATTTTTGGCTCATTTTGGGCTCATTTTCGGCTCATTTTCAGCTCATTTTCGGATCATCTTTGGCTCATTTTCAGCTCATTTTTGGCTCATTTTTGGGTCATTTTTGGGTCATTTTTGGGTCGTTTTGGGCTCATTTTCAGCTCATTTTCGGCTCATTTTGGGCTGATTTTCGGCTCATTTTTGGCTCATTTTTGGGTCATTTTTTGACTCATTTTCATCTCATTTTTTGAGTTATTTTTGGCTCATTTTGGGCTCATTTTGGGCTCATTTTCGGCTCATTTTTGACGCATTTTCGGCTCATTTTTTGACTCATTTTTGGCTCATTTTTTGAGTTATTTTTGGGTCATTTTGGGCTCATTTTTGGCTCATTTTTGGCTCATTCTCGGGTCATTTTGGGCTCATTTTTGGCTCATTTTTTGAGTTATTTTCGGGTCATTTTGGGCTGATTTTTGGCTCATTTTTGGCTCATTTTGGGCTCATTTTCGGGTCATTTTGGGCTCATTTTCAGCTCATTTTTGGGTCATTTTTCACTCATTTTCGGGTCATTTTTTGAGTTATTTTTGGGTCATTTTTGGCTCATTTTCAGCTCATTTTGGCTGATTTTTGGCTCATTTTTGGGTCATTTTTGGCTCATTTTTGGGTCATTTTTGGGTCATTTTGGGCTCATTTTCAGGTCATTTTTGGCTCATTTTGGGCTCATTTTTGACTCATTTTCGTCTCATTTTTTGAGTTATTTTTGGGTCATTTTTGGCTCGTTTTTGGGTCATTTCTGGGCCATTTTTGGCTCATTTTCGTCTCATTTTTTGAGTTATTTTTGGCTCATTTTTGGCTCATTTTGGGCTGATTTTTGGCTCATTTTTGGCTCATTTTTGGCTCATTCTCGGGTCATTTTCGGCTCATTTTTGGCTCATTTTTTGAGTTATTTTCGGGTCATTTTGGGCTGATTTTGGCTCATTTTGGGCTCATTTTCGGGTCATTTGGGCTCATTTTCAGCTCATTTTTGGGTCATTTTTCACTCATTTTCGGCTCATTTTTGAGTTATTTTTGGGTCATTTTGGGCTCATTTTGGCTCATTTTGGCTCATTTTCGCTCATTTTGGCTCATTTTCGGCTCCTTTTTGGCTCATTTTTGAGTTATTTTGGGCTCATTTTGGGCTCATTTTGGGCTCATTTTCAGCTCATTTTCAGCTCATTTTTGGGTCATTTTCAGCTCATTTTCGGATCATCTTTGGCTCATTTTCAGCTCATTTTTGGGTCACTTTTGGGTCATTTGGGCTCATTTTCAGCTCATTTTCGGCTCATTTTGGGCTGATTTTTGGCTCATTTCGGCTCATTTTCGGCTCATTTTTTGACTCATTTTCGTCTCATTTTTGAGTTATTTTTGGCTCTTTTGGGCTCATTTTCGGCTCATTTTGCTCATTTTTTGGGTCATTTTTGGGTCATTTTGGGTCATTTTCAGCTCATTTTGGGCTCATTTTGGGCTGATTTTTGGCTCTTTTTCGGCTCATTTTGGGCTCCTTTCCGGTCATTTTGGGTCATTTTTGCTCATTCTTGGCTCATTTTGACTCATTTTCGTCTCATTTTTGAGTTATTTTCGGTCATTTTGGGCTGATTTTGGCTCATTTTTGGCTAATTTTTGGCTCATTTTGGGCTCATTTTGGGTCATTTTGGGCTCATTCTCGGGTCATTTTGGGCTCATTTTCAGGTCATTTTCGGCTCATTTTGGGCTGATTTTTAACTCATTTTCGACTCATTTTCGTCTCATTTTTGAGTTATTTTTGGGTGATTTTTGGGTGATTTTTGGCTCATTTTTGGGTCATTTCTGGGCCATTTTTGACTCATTTTCGTCTCATTTTTTGAGTTATTTTTGGCTCATTTTTGGCTCATTTTGGGCTGATTTTTGGCTCATTTTTGGCTCATTTTTGGCTCATTCTCGGGTCATTTTCGGCTCATTTTTGGCTCATTTTTTGAGTTATTTTCGGGTCATTTTGGGCTGATTTTTGGCTCATTTTGGGCTCATTTTGGGCTCATTTTGGGCTCATTTTTGGGTGATTTTGGGCCGTTTCAGGGACCCTGCTGTGGGTGCAGCTGAACCCCGGGCGGCACCGCCTGGGCGGCTCCGCCCTGGCCCAGGTGTTCGCCCAGGTGGGCGACGAGTGCCCCGACCTGGACCGGCCCCAGAGCCTGGAGAGCGCCTTCAACGTCACCCAGGAGCTGCTCAAAGGTTTGGGGTGAAAAACGGCGATTTTGGGCAAAAAAAATGGCGATTTTTGGTGAAAAAATGGAGATTTTAGGGCAAAAAATGGAGATTTTAGGGGAAAAAAATTGAGGTTTTTGGGGGGAAGAAATGGAGATTTTAGGGGGGAAATTCGTACATTGAAGATGGAAAATGGGAATTTTGGGGTGAAAAATGGGGATTTTGGGAAAAATGGCGATTTTTGGACAAAAAATGGCGATTTTAGGGGAAAAAATGGAGATTTTAGGGCAAAAAAATTGAGATTTTTGGGGGGAAAAATGGGGATTTTAGGGGGGAAATTCGTACATTGAAGATGGAAAATGGGGATTTTGGGGTGAAAAATGGGGATTTTGGGGCTTTTTGGGAAAAAAATGGCAATTTTGGGTGGAAAATGGGGATTTTTGGGGTGAAAAACTGGGGATTTTGGGGTGAAAAACTGGGGATTTTTGGGGGAAAAATGGGGGATTTTGGGGTGAAAAATTGGGGATTTTTGGGGGAAAAAATGGGGATTTTGGGGGAAGAAATGGGGATTTTGGGGTGAAAAATGGAGATTTTTTTGGGGTGAAAAATGGGGATTTTAGGAAGAAAAAATGGCGATTTTAGGGCAATAAATTGAGATTTTTGGGGGGAAAAATGGGGATTTTGGGGCTTTTTGGGAAAAAATGGCAATTTTGGGGTGGAAAATGGGGATTTTTGGGGTGAAGAAATGGGGATTTTGGGGTGAAAAACTGGGGATTTTTTTGGGGAAAAATTGGGGATTTTGGGGTGAAAAATGGAGATTTTTGGGGGGTGAAAAAATGGGGATTTTGGGGTGAAAAATTGGGGATTTTAGGAAGAAAAAATGGGGATTTTTGGGGAAAAAAATGGGGATTTTAGGAAGAAAAAATGGAGATTTTAGGAAGAAAAAATGGAGATTTCGGGGTGAAAAATGGGGATTTTGGGGTGAAAAAAATGGGGATTTTGGGGTGAAAAAATGGGGATTTTGGGGTGAAAAATAGGGATTTTAGGAAGACAAAATGGGGATTTTTGGGGGAAGAAATGGGGATTTTGGGGGTGAAAAAATGGGGATTTTGGGGTGAAAAAATGGGGATTTTAGGAAGAAAAAATGGGGATTTTTGGGAGGTGAAAAAATGGGGATTTTGGGGTGAAAAATTGGGGATTTTGGGGTGAAAAATGGAGATTTTTGGGGGGTGAAAAAATGGGGATTTTTGGGGTGAAAAAATGGGGATTTTAGGAAGAAAAAATGGGGATTTTTGGGGAAGAAATGGGGATTTTAGGAAGAAAAAATGGGGATTTTAGGGCAATAAATGGAGATTTTTGGGCGGGAAGAAATGGCGATTTTAGGGGGAAAATGGGATTTTGAAGATGGAAAATGGAGATTTTGGGGTGAAAAATGGGGATTTTGGGGCTTTTTGGGAAAAAAACGGCAATTTTGGGTGGAAAATGGGGATTTTTGGGGTGAAAAAATGGTGATTTTGGGGTGAAAAAACTGCGATTTTAGGGCAAAAGTGGAGATTTTTTTGGGGTGAAAAAATGCGAATTTTGGGATGAAAAAAATGGGGATTTTAGGAAGAAAAAATGGGGATTTTGGGGTGAAAAATTGGGGATTTTCGGAAGAAAAAATGGGGATTTTAGGAAGAAAAAATGGGGATTTAAGGAAGAAAAAATGCGAATTTTGGGGTGAAAAAATGGGGATTTTGGGGCTGTCTGGGGCTGTTTGCCCCGACCTGGAGCGGCCCCAGAGCCTGGAGAGCGCCTTCAACGTCACCCAGGAGCTGCTCAAAGGTTTGGGGTGAAAAACGGCGATTTTGGGCAAAAAAAATGGCGACTTTTGGTGAAAAAATGGAGATTTTAGGGGGAAAAATGGAGATTTTAGGGGAAAAAAATATGGTTTTTGGGGGAAGAAATGGAGATTTTTAGGGGGAAATTTACGGATTGAAGATGGAAAATGGGGATTTTGGGGTGAAAATGGGGATTTTGGGAAAAATGGCGATTTTTGGACAAAAAATGGCGATTTTAGGGGAAAAAATGGAGATTTTAGGGCAAAAAAAATTGAGATTTTTGGGGGGAAAAATGGGGATTTTAGGGGGGAAATTCGTACATTGAAGATGGAAAATGGGGATTTTGGGGTGAAAAATGGGGATTTTGGGGCTTTTTGGGAAAAAAATGGCAATTTTGGGTGGAAAAATGGGGATTTTTGGGGTGAAAACTGGGGATTTTTGGGGTGAAAAATTGGGGATTTTTGGGGGAAAAAATGGGGATTTTGGGGTGAAAAATTGGGGATTTTTGGGGAAAAAATGGGGATTTTTGGGGAAGAAATGGGGATTTTGGGGTGAAAAATGGAGATTTTTTGGGGTGAAAAAATGGGGATTTTAGGAAAAAAAATGGGGATTTTAGGGCAATAAATGGAGATTTTTGGGGGGGGAAGAAATGGAGATTTTAGGGGGGAAATTTGTACATTGAAGATGGAAAATGGGGGTTTTGGGGTGAAAAATGGGGATTTTGGGGCTTTTTGGGAAAAAAATGGCAATTTTGGGGTGGAAAATGGGGATTTTTGGGGTGAAGAAATGGGGATTTTAGGGGGAAAAATGGGGATTTTTGGGGAAAAATTGGGGATTTTGGGGTGAAAAATGGAGATTTTTGGGGGGTGAAAAAATGGGGATTTTGGGGGTGAAAAATTGGGGATTTTAGGAAGAAAAAATGGGGATTTTTGGGGAAGAAATGGGGATTTTAGGAAGAAAAAATGGAGATTTTAGGAAGAAAAAATGGAGATTTCGGGGTGAAAAAATGGGGATTTTGGGGTGAAAAAATGGGGATTTTGGGGTGAAAAAATGGGGATTTTGGGGTGAAAAATAGGGATTTTAGGGAGACAAAAATGGGGATTTTTGGGGAAGAAATGGGGATTTTGGGGGTGAAAAAATGGGGATTTTGGGGGTGAAAAAATGGGGATTTTTAGGAAGAAAAAATGGGGATTTTTGGGGGTGAAAAAATGGGGATTTTGGGGTGAAAAATTGGGGATTTTGGGGTGAAAAATGGAGATTTTTGGGGGTGAAAAAATGGGGATTTTTGGGGTGAAAAATGGGGATTTTAGGAAGAAAAAATGGGGATTTTTGGGGAAGAAATGGGGATTTTAGGAAGAAAAATGGGGATTTTAGGGCAATAAATGGAGATTTTTGGGCGGGAAGAAATGGCGATTTTAGGGGAAAATAGTACATTTTAGATGGAAAATGGAGATTTTGGGGTGAAAAATGGGGATTTTGGGGCTTTTGGGAAAAACGGGAATTTTGGGGTGGAAAATGGGGATTTTTGGGGTGAAAAATGGTGATTTTGGGGGAAAAAATGCGATTTTAGGGCAAAAGTGGAGATTTTTTGGGGTGAAAAATGCGAATTTTGGGATGAAAAAAAATGGGGATTTTAGGAAGAAAAAAATGGGGATTTTGGGGTGAAAAATTGGGGATTTTCGGAAGAAAAAATGGGGATTTTAGGAAGAAAAAATGGGGATTTAAGGAAGAAAAATGCGAATTTTGGGGTGAAAAATGGGGATTTTGGGGCTGTCTGGGGCTGTTTGGGGAACATGGGCGCCCCAGAGCCTGGAGGGCCTTTACGGTCACACCAGAGCTGCTCAAAGGTTTGGGGTGAAAAAGCGGATTTTGGGCAAAAAAATGGCGACTTTTGGTGAAAAAATGGAGATTTTGGGGCAAAAAATGGAGATTTTAGGGGAAAAAATTGAGGTTTTTGGGGGGAAGAAATGGAGATTTTTAGGGGGAAAATCACACATTGAAGATGGAAAATGGGAATTTTGGGGTGAAAATGGGGATTTTTGGGAAAAATGGCGATTTTTGGACAAAAATGGCGATTTTAGGGGAAAAATGGAGATTTTAGGGCAAAAAAATGGAGATTTTTGGGGAAAAAATGGGGATTTTAGGGGGAAATGTTGGTACATTGAAGATGGAAAATGGGGATTTTGGGGGGAAAAATGGGGATTTTGGGGCTTTTTGGGAAAAAAATGGCAATTTTGGGTGGAAAATGGGGATTTTTGGGGTGAAAAACTGGGGATTTTGGGGTGAAAAATTGGGGATTTTTTGGGGGAAAAATGGGGATTTTGGGGTGAAAAATTGGGGATTTTTGGGGGAAAAAAATGGGGATTTTTGGGGAAGAAATGGGGATTTTGGGGTGAAAAATGGAGATTTTTTTGGGGTGAAAAATGGGGATTTTAGGAAGAAAAAATGGGGATTTTAGGGCAATAAATGGAGATTTTTGGGCGGGAAGAAATGGAGATTTTAGGGGGGAAATTTGTACATTGAAGATGGAAAATGGGGGTTTTGGGGTGAAAAATGGGGATTTTGGGGCTTTTTGGGAAAAAAATGGCAATTTTGGGGTGGAAAATGGGGATTTTTGGGGTGAAGAAATGGGGATTTTGGGGTGAAAAACTGGGGATTTTTGGGGGAAAAATTGGGGATTTTGGGGTGAAAAATGGAGATTTTTGGGGGTGAAAAAATGGGGATTTTAGGGGTGAAAAAATTGGGGATTTTAGGGAGAAAAAATGGGGATTTTTGGGGAAGAAATGGGGATTTTAGGAAGAAAAAATGGAGATTTTAGGAAGAAAAAATGGAGATTTCGGGGTGAAAAAATGGGGATTTTGGGGTGAAAAAATGGGGATTTTGGGGTGAAAAAATGGGGATTTTGGGGTGAAAAATAGGGATTTTAGGAAGACAAAATGGGGATTTTTGGGGAAGAAATGGGGATTTTGGGGGTGAAAAAACGGGGATTTTAGGAAGAAAAAATGGGGATTTTTGGGGGGTGAAAAAATGGGGATTTTGGGGTGAAAAATTGGGGATTTTTGGGGAAGAAATGGGGATTTTTGGGGAAGAAATGGGGATTTTGGGGGTGAAAAAATGGGGATTTTTGGGGTGAAAAGTTTGGGTGAAAAACCTCAAGATGACCCCGAGGTGGGCCTGGGTGACACTTGGTGACCCCTGGGTGACATTTGGTGACCCCGATGTGACAGTGCCCGACCTTGGGTGACATTCGGTGACCCCAACGTGACATTTCATGACTGGGTGACACTTGGTGACCCCGATGTGACATTTGATGACCCTGAGGTGACATTTGGAGCCCCTGGGTGACGCTTGGTGACCCTGGGTGACCCTGGGTGACATTTGGTGACCCCGACGTGACATTGCATGACTTTGGGTGACCCCTTGGTGACTCCGAGGTGCCCCTGGGTGACATTTGGTGACCCTGAGGTGACATTTGGTGACCTTGGGTGCTCCTCGGTGACCCTGTGGTGACCCCGAAGTGACTTTGGAACCCCCGGGTGACATTTGGAGCCCCTGGGTGACACTTGGTGACCCCGAGGTGACATTTGATGACCCTGAGGTGACATCTGATGACCCTGGGTGACATTTCATGGCTGGGTGACACTTGATGACCCCAACGTGACACTTGGAGTGCCTGGGTCACATTTGGTGGCCCTGAGGTGACATTGCATGACTTTGGGTGACACTTGGTGACCCCAACATGACATTGCCCGACCTTGGGTGACATTTCCTGACCCTGAGGTGACATTTGGTGGCCCCTGGGTGACATTTGCTGACGATGGGTGACCCTGGGTGACACTTGGTGCCCCTCGGTGACATTTGGAACCCCTGGGTGACATTTGGTGACCCTGACATGACATTTCCTGACCCTGGGTGACATTTGGTGACCCCGAAGTGACCTTGGAGCACCTGGGTGACACTTGGTGACCCCAAGGTGACATTTGGTGACCCCGAGGTAACATTGCATGACTTTGGGTGACACTTGGGTGCCCCTGGGTGACATTTGGTGACCCTGAGGTGACATTTGGTGACCCTGAGTGACATTTCCTGACCCTTGGTGACATTTGGTGACCTTGAGGTGACATTTGATGATCCCAAGGTGACATTTGGTGACCCCGAGGTGACATTTCATGACTTTGGGTGACACTTGGTGACCCTGGGTGACATTTGATGACCCTGAGTGACATTTCCTGACCCTGGGTGACATTTCCTGACCCTGGGTGACATTTGGTGACCCCAGTGTGACATTGCATGACCTTGGGTGACATTTGGTGACCCTGAGGTGACATCTGATGACCCTGGGTGACATTTGGTGACCCTGGGTGACATTTGGAGCCCCTGGGTGACATTTGGTGACCCCGATGTGATATATTGCATGACTTTGGGTGACCCTCAATGACCCCATGGTGACCCTGGGTGACATTTGCTGACCCCGGGTGACCCCGCGGTGACCCTGCGGTGACCCCGTGTGACACCCTGTCCCCAGAGCGTGCTGGCGGCGGCGACCCCGGCGTCAGCGACGGGGGGCCTGCTGGGCTGCGTGCTGGAGATGGCCTTACGCCGGCAACTGCGGCGCCAGCGGTGCGCGGTGCCAACGCCGCCGGGCGTCACCCGTCAGTGTGCCCGGTGTCCCCTCTACGTCCCCAGTGTGTCCCCAGTGTGTCCCCAGTGTCCCCAGTGTCACCTCTGTGTGTGTCCCCTCTGTGTCCCCAATGTGTCCCCAATGTGTCCCCAGTGTGTCCCCAGTGTCCCCAGTGTGTTCCCTCTGTGTGTGTCCCCTCTGTGTCCCCAGTGTCACCTCAGTGTGTGTCCCCTCTGTGTCCCCTCTGTCTGTGTCCCCAATGTGTCCCCAGTGTGTCCCCAATGTCCCCTCTGTGTCCCCAATGTCCCCTCTGTGTGTGTCCCCTCTGCGTGTCCCCTCTGTGTCCCCGGTGTGTCCCCCAATGTCCCCTCTGTGTCCCCAATGTCCCCTCTGTGTCCCCAGTGTGTCCCCTCTGTGTGTGTCCCCTCTGTGTGTGTCCCCTCTGTGTCCCCAATGTCCCCTCAGTGTGTCCCCTCTGTGTCCCCAGTGTCCCCGGTGTGTCCCCAGTGTGTGCTCACAATGTCCCCAATGTCCCCTCAGTGTCCCCAGTGTCCCCTCTGTGTCCCCAGTGTGTCCCCTCAGTGTGTCCCCTCTGTGTCCCCAGTGTCTCCAGTGTGTCCCCAGTGTCCCCAGTGTGTCCCCAGTGTGTCCCCTCTGTGTCCCCAGTGTCCCCAGTGTGTCCCCAATGTCCCCTCTGTGTCCCCTCTGCGTGTCCCCTCTGTGTCCCCAGTGTGTCCCGTCAATGTCCCCAATGTCCCCTCTGTGTCTGTCCCCTCTGTGTCCCCAATGTGTCCCCTCTGTGTGTGTCCCCTCTGTCCCCAATGTGTCCCCAATCCCCCCAATGTCCCCAATCCCCTCAATGTGTTCCCAATGTCCTCAATGTGTCCCCAATGTCCCCCAGTGTCCCCTCAATGTCCTCAAAGTGTCCCCAATGTCCCCAATCCCCTCAATGTGTCCCCAATGTCCCCAATGTCTCCCCAGTCTCCCCTCTACGTGTGTCCCCTCTGTGTCCCCTCTGTGTGTCCCCTCTGTGTCCCCTCTGTGCGTGTCCCCAGTGTCCCCTCTGTGTCCCCAGTGTCCCCTCTGTGTCCTCAATGTGTGTCCCCTCTGTGTCCCCAATGTCCCCTCTGTGTCCCCTCTGCGTGTCTCCTCTGTGTCCCCAGTGTGTCCCCTCTGTGTCCCCTCAGTGTCCCCTCAGTGTCCCCAATGTGTCCCCTCTGTGTCCCCCTGTGTGTGTGTCCCCTCTGTGCGTGTCCCCTCTGTGTCCCCAATGTGTCCCCTCTGTGTCCCCAGTGTCCCCTCTGTGTCCCCAGTGTCCCCAGTGTGTCCCCTCTGTGTGTGTCCCCTCTGTGTCCCCAGTGTCACCTCAGTGTGTGTCCCCTCTGTGTCCCCTCTGTCTGTGTCCCCAATGTGTCCCCAATGTGTCCCCAGTGTGTCCCCTCAGTGTGTCCCCTCTGTGTCCCCTGTGTCCCCAGTGTGTCCCCTCTGTGCTCTACAATGTCCCCCATGTGTGTCCCCTCTGTGTGTCCTCAATGTCCCCTCTGTGTCCCCTCTGTCTGTGTCCCCAGTGTGTCCCCTTTGCGTGTCCCCTCTGTGTCCCCAGTGTCCCCTCAGTGTGTTCCCACTGTCCCCAATGTGTCCCCAATGTCCCCGGTGTCCTCAATGTGTCCCCAATGTCCCCAATCCCCTCAATGTGTCCCCAATGTCCCCAATGTCCCCAATGTCCCCAATGTCCCCAATGTGTTCCCAATGTCCCCAATGTGTCCCCAGTGTGTCCCCTCAGTGTGTCCCCAATGTCCCCAATCCCCCCAATGTCCCCACTGTCCCCAGTCCCCCCAAGGTCCCCAGTCCCCCCAATGTCCCCAATGTCCCCAATGTCCCAAATGTCCCCAATCCCCTTAATGTCCCCAATGTCCCCAATGTCCCCAATCCCCTTAATGTCCCCAATGTCCCCAATGTCCCCAATCCCCCCCCAATGTCCCCAATGTCCCCAATGTCCCCATGTCCCCACTGTCCCCAGTCCCCCCAATGTCCCCAGTCCCCCCAATGTCCCCAATGTCCCCAATGTCCCCGATCCCCCCAATGTCCCCAATGTCCCCAATGTCCCCAATCCCCTTAATGTCCCCAATGTCCCCAATGTCCCCAATCCCCCCAATGTCCCCAATGTCCCCAATGTCCCAAATGTCCCCAATCCCCTCAATGTCCCCAATGTCCCCAATCCCTCCCCAATGTCCCCAATGCCCTAAATCCCCTCAGTGTCCCCAATGTCCCCAATGTCCCCAATGTCCCCAATGTCCCCAATCCCGTTATGTCCCCAATGTCCCCAGTGTCAATGTCCCCAATCCCCCAATGTCCCCAATGCCCTGGATCCTCACATTGTCCCCAATGTCCCCAATGTCCCCAGTGTCCCCAGTGTCCCCTCACTGTCCCCAATGTGTCCCCAGCGCTGGCGCTCTTTGCCGAGGGCCGGTGCTGCTCGAGGTCCCGGCTCGGCGCTGTCCCGTGTGCCGCCGCTACCAGGACGCCGGGTGTCACCTGCGTCCCCATCGGCCACAGCGGCCCCCTATGGACCCCAGCGCCATGGTGAGGGACAGGCGTGGGGACATTGGGGGGATTGGGGGATTGGGGAATTGGGGGGGATTGGGAGATTAGGGGTAGATATTGGGGACATTGGGGTTGGGGGATGGAATTGGGGATTGAGGAGTGGGGACACTGGGGACATTAAGACATTGGGGACAAGGGGAGATTTGGGACATTTGGGGAGGATTGGTGACATTGAGACATCAGGGAACATTGCGTTTAAGGACATTGGGGGACATTGGGGTATTCGAAGACATTGGGGACATCAAGGACATTGGGGACATTGGGGACATTGGGAGGACATGGAGGACATTGGGGACGTCAGGGACATCAGGGACATTGGGGACATTGGGGACATCAGGGACATTGGGGACACCGGGGACATTGGGGACACTGGGGACATTGAGGGCAATGGGGACATTGGGGACATTGGCGGGATTGGGGACATTGGGGACATTAGAGGACAGCAGGGACATTGGGGGACATTTGGGGGTTTGGAGACGTCAGGGGGTTTAGGGACATCGGGGGGTTTGGGGACATCGGGGGGTTTGGGGACATCGGGGGGTTTGGGACAGGGGACAGGAGGTGGCTCTGTCCCCTGGGGTGGGCAGTGGTGGCTTTGTGGCGTTGCTGTCCCCGTTGTCCCTCGTTGTCCTTGTTGTCCCCTCATCCTTGTGTCCCCATGTCCCCTTGTCCCCATGTCCCTGTGTCCCCAATGGCCCTGTGACCCCAATGTCCCCAATGTCCCCAGTGTCCTTCATGTCCCCAATGTCCCCAATGTCCCCAATGTCCCTCAATGTCCCCACTGTCCCCAATGTTCCTCAGGTCCCCAATGTCCCCAATGTCCCCAATGTCCCCAATGTTCCTCAGGTCCTCAATGTCCCCAACGTCCCTCAATGTTCTCCACGTCCCCAATGTCCCTCAATGTCCTCAATGTCCCTCAATGTCCCCAGTGTCCCTCGATGTTCTCCACGTCCTCAATGTCCCAATTTTTCTCAATGTCCCCAATGTCCCCAATGTCCTCAACATCCCCAATGTTCCTCAGGTCCTCAATGTCCCTCAATGTCCCCAATGTCCCCAACGTCCCTCGATGTTCTCCACGTCCCCGATGTCCTCAGTGTCTCTCCATGTCCCCAATGTCCCAGATGTCCTCAACGTCCCCAGTGTTCCTCAGGTCCTCAATGTCCCCATTGTCCCCAATGTCCCCAATGTCCCCAATGTCCCTCAGGTCCCCAATGTCCCCAATGTCCCTCAATGTTCTCCATGTCCCCGATGTCCCCATTGTCCCTCAATGTCCCCAATGTCCCCAATGTCCCAGATGTCCTCAACGTCCCCAGTGTTCCTCAGGTCCTCAATGTCCCCATTGTCCCCAATGTCCCCAATGTTCCTCAGGTCCTCAATGTCCCTCAATGTCCCTCAATGTCCTCAATGTCCCCAACGTTCCTCAATGTTCTCCATGTCCCCAATGTCCCCAATGTCCCCAATGTTCCTCAGGTCCTCAATGTCCCCAATGTCCCCAATGTCCCTCAATGTTCTCCATGTCCGCGATGTCCCCGATGTCCCCAATGTCCCCAGTGTTCCTCAGGTCCTCAATGTCCCCAACGTCCCTCGATGTTCTCCATGTCCCCGATGTCCCAATTTTTCCCAACGTCCCCGATGTCCCCGCAGGTGACGGTGACCGTGGGTGACCAGGAGGTGCTGTCCGAGCCCCTTGGGGACATCAGGGACATCTGGGAGCAGACGAGTTTCCAGCTGGAGCGGCTGCAGGCCACGCCGGCCTGCGTGGAGCAGGAGCAGCAGGACCTGGGCACGCGCTGGGGACCCGACTTCAGCGTCACCTTCGACCCCGACTACGTGGCACCGGTGGCGCGGAGCATGGGTGGGGACACTGGGGACATTGGGGGGATTGGGGACATTGGGGGGATTGGGGGACATTGGGGGGATTGGGGGGATTGGGGACATTAGGGACATTGGGGGACTGGGGACACTGGGGGGACATTGGGGGATTGGGGACATTGGGGGACATTGGGGACATTGGGGATATTGGGGCACTGGGGGACTGGGGACACTGGGGACATTGGGGGATTGGGGACATTGGGGACATTGGGGACATTGGGGGGATTGGGGACATTGGGGACATTGGGGGACATTGGGGACATTGGGGGCACTGGGGGGACTGGGGACACTGGGGGACATTGGGGGGGATTGGGGACATTGGGGACATTGGGGGGATTGGGGACATTGGGGACATTGGGGGACATTGGGGACATTGGGGACATTGGGGGACATTGGGGACATTGGGGGCGTTGGGGACATTGGGGACATTGGGGACATTGGGGGGATTGGGGGACATTGGGGACATTGGGGGATTTGACATTTGGGGTTTTTTGGGGGTGCCGGTGCCGATTTTTGGGGTCCCCCAGATCTGCCTGAAGGGTCTGTGGGGTTTTTATGGGATTTTTGGGGGATTTTTGGGGGATTTTTGTCAGATTTTAATGGGATTTTGGTCAGATTTTAATGGGATTTTTGTCGGATTTTTATGGGATTTTTATGGGATTTTTATGGGATTTTTGTGTGATTTTAATGGGATTTTTATGGGATTTTTATGGGATTTTATGGGATTTTGGGGTTTTTTGGGGTTATTTGGGGTCCGTGGGATTTGGGGCTGTTTCTGGGGTTTTTATGGGATTTTTGTGAGATTTTTATGGGATTTTTATGGGATTTTTGTGTGATTTTAATGGGATTTTTGTGGGATTTTTAATGGGATTTTATGGGATTTTGGGGTTTTTTGGGGTTATTTGGGGTCCGTGGGATTTGGGGCTGTTTCTGGGGTTTTTATGGGATTTTTGTGAGATTTTTATGGGATTTTTATGGGATTTTTGTGTGATTTTAATGGGATTTTTGTGGGATTTTTAATGGGATTTTATGGGATTTTGGGGTTTTTTGGGGTTATTTGGGGTCTGTGGGATTTGGGGCTGTTTCTGGTGTTTTTGGGGGTGCCGGTGCCAATTTTTGGGGTCCCTCAGAGCTGCCTGAAGGATCTGTGAGGTTTTTATGGGGTTTTTATGGGATTTTTGTGGGATTTTTGCAGGATTTTTGTCAGATTTTTATGGGATTTTTATGGAATTTTTGTGGGATTTTTGTGGGATTTTTGTGGGATTTTTGTGGGATTTTTATGGGATTATTATGAGATTTTTATGGGATTTTATGGGATTTTGGGGTTTTTGGGGTTATTTGTGGTCTGTGGGATTTGGGGCTGTTTCTGGGGTTTTTGGGGGTGCCGGTGCCGATTTTTGGGGTCCCCCAGAGCTGCCGGGGCCGCGCGTGGCCGTGCTGAGGGAGGAGGGCAGCAACGGTGACCGCGAGATGGCCGCGGCCTTCGCCATGGCCGGCTTCCAGGTGAGACCCAAAACCTCCCAAAATCACCCCAAAAACACCCTAAAAACACCCAAAACCACCCCAAAAACACCCTAAAACCACCCAAAACCACCCCAAAAACACCCTAAAACCACCGAAAACACCCAAAACCACCCCAAAACACCCAAAACCACCCAAAAAACACCCTAAAAACACCCAAAACACCCCAAAACACCCATAGCACCCCAAAACACCCATAACACCCAAAACACCCAAAAACACCCAAAACCACCCTAAAAACACCCAAACCACCCCAAAACACCCAAAACCACCCCAAAACACCCCAAACCACCCCAAAACACCCTAAACCACCCCAAAACACCCTAAAAACACCCAAAACCACCCAAAAACACCCTAAAAACACCCAAAACCACCCCAAAACACCCTAAAACACTCAAAACCACCCCAAAAACACCCTAAAAACACCGAAAACACCCCAAACCACCCAAAAACACCCCAAAAACACCCAAACCACCCCAAAACACCCAAAACCAACCCGAAAACATCCTAAAAACACCCAAAAACACCCCAAAAACACCCTAAAAACACCCAAACCACCCCAAAAACACCCTAAAACACTCAAAACCACCCCAAAAACACCCTAAAAACACCGAAAACACCCCAAACCACCCAAAAACACCCTAAAACCACCCAAACCACCCCAAACCACCCCAAACCAACCCGAAAACACCCTAAAAACACCCAAAACCACCCAAAAACACCCTAAAAACACCCAAACCACCCCAAAACACCCCAAACCAACCCGAAAACATCCTAAAAACACCCAAAACCACCCAAAAACACCCTAAAAACACCCAAAACACCCCAAACCACCCCAAAACACCCCAAAACCACCCAAAAAACACCCTAAAAACACCCAAAACACCCCAAAACCACCCCAAACCACCCCAAAACACCCTAAAAACACCCAAAATTTTGGGGTGGTTTTGGGTTGATTTTTGGGTTTATTTTTGGAGTGGTTTTGGGTTGATTTTTGGGGTTTTTTTTGGGTTTATTTTTGGAGTGGTTTTGGGTTGATTTTGGGGGTATTTTTTGGGTTTATTTTTGGGGTCTGACCGGGGTATTTTGGGGTCGGTTTTGGGTTGATTTTTGGGGTATTTTTTGGGTTGGTTTTGGGTTGATTTTTGGGGTTTTTTTGGGGTGGTTTTGTGTTGATTTTTGGGTTTATTTTTTGGGGTGGTTTTGGGTTGATTTTTGGGGTATTTTTGGGTTTATTTTTGGGGTCTGACCGGAGTATTTTGGGGTCGGTTTTGTGTTGATTTTTGGGTTTATTTTTGGGGTCGGTTTTGGGTTGATTTTTGGGTTTATTTTTGGAGTGGTTTTGGGTTGATTTTTGGGGTTTTTTTTGGGTTTATTTTTGGAGTGGTTTTGGGTTGATTTTGGGGGTATTTTTTGGGTTTATTTTTGGGGTCTGACCGGGGTATTTTGGGGTCGGTTTTGTGTTGATTTTCGGGGTTTTTTGTGGGGTCGGTTTTGGGTTGATTTTTGGGGTTTTTTTGGGGGTCAGTTTTGGGTTGATTTTTGGGGTGGTTTTGGCTTGATTTTGGGGGTATTTTTTGGGTTTATTTTTGGGGTCTGACCGGGGTATTTTGGGGTCGGTTTTGGGTTGATTTTTGGGGTATTTTTTTGGGTTGGTTTTGGGTTGATTTTTGGGGTTTTTTTTGGGGTGGTTTTGTGTTGATTTTTGGGTTTATTTTTGGGGTGGTTTTGGGTTGATTTTTGGGGTATTTTGGGGTTTATTTTTGGGGTCTGACCGGGGTATTTTGGGGTCGGTTTTGTGTTGATTTTTGGGGTTTTTTTTGGGGTTGGTTTTGGGTTGATTTTTGGGTTTATTTTTTGGAGTGGTTTTGGGTTGATTTTTGGGGGTTTTTTTGGGTTTATTTTTGGGATGGTTTTGGGTTGATTTTTGGGGTATTGTTTGGGTTTATTTTTGGGGTCTGACCGGGGTATTTTGGGGTCGGTTTTGTGTTGATTTTTGGGTTTATTTTTGGGGTGGTTTTGTGTTGATTTTTTGGGTTTTTTTTGGGGTTGGTTTTGGGTTGATTTTTGGGTTTTTTTTTGGGTTGGTTTTGGGTTGATTTTTGGGTTTATTTTTGGGGTGGTTTTGGGTTGATTTTTGGGTTTTTTTTGGGTTTATTTTTGGGGTGGTTTTGGGTTGATTTTGGGGTATTTTTTGGGTTTATTTTTGGGGTCTGACCGGGGTATTTTGGGGTCGGTTTTGTGTTGATTTTGGGGGTTTTTTTTGGGTTTATTTTTGGGGTGGTTTTGGGTTGATTTTGGGGGTATTTTTTGGGTTTATTTTTGGGGTCTGACCGGGGTATTTTGGGGTCGGTTTTGGGTTGATTTTTGGGGTATTTTTTGGGTTGGTTTTGGGTTGATTTTTGGGGTTTTTTTTGGGGTGGTTTTGGGTTGATTTTTGGGTTTATTTTTGGGATGGTTTTGGGTTGATTTTTGGGGTATTGTTTGGGTTTATTTTTGGGGTCTGACCGGGGTATTTTGGGGTCGGTTTTGTGTTGATTTTTGGGGTTTTTTTTGGGGTCGGTTTTGGGTTGATTTTTGGGTTTATTTTTGGAGTGGTTTTGGGTTGATTTTTGGGGTTTTTTTTGGGTTTATTTTTGGGGTGGTTTTGGGTTGATTTTTGGGGTATTTTTTGGGTTTATTTTTTGGGGTCTGACCGGGGTTTTTTGGGGTCGGTTTTGTGTTGATTTTTGGGGTTTTTTTTGGGGTCGGTTTTGGGTTGAATTTTGGGGTTTTTGGGGTTCCCAGGTTTGGGACGTGACCACCCAGGACCTTTGCTCGGGCTCGGCCTCCCTGGACGGGTTCCGGGGTCTCGTTTTCGTGGGGGGCTTCAGCTACGCCGACGTGCTGGGCTCGGCCAAAGGTGAGTCTGGAACCCCCAAAAAACGCCCCAAAAAATCCCAAAAATTCCAATAAAAATCTCCAAAAAATTCCCCCAAACGTTTGTTTTTAAATCCGAAAAAATCCCCCAAAAAATTCCACAAAAAAACGCAAAAAACACCTCAAAAAATCCCAAAAAGTTCCATTAAGAATCTCAAAAAAATCCCCCCCCAATTTTTTTTTTAAATCCCCGAAATTAAAAAAAAATCCTAAAAAATTCCACAAAAAAATCCCAAAAAGTCCCAAAAAGTTGCATTAAGAGTCTCCAAAAAAATCCCCAAATTTTTGTTTTAAATCTGAAAAAAATCCCCAAAAAATCCTAAAAAATTCCACAACAATTCCCAAAAAACAGCCCCAAAAAAATCCCAAAAAGTTCCATTAAGAATCTCAAAAAAATCTTCCAAACATGTTTTTAAAATCCCCAAAAATCAAAAAATAAATCCTAAAAAAATTCCACAAAAATACCCCAAAAAACACCCCAAAAAATCCCAAAAATTCCAATAAAAATCTCCAAAAAAAATCCCCCAAAAAAGTGTTTTTAAAATCCCAAAAAATGAAAAAGTAAATACTAAAAAAATTCCACAAAAAAACCCCAAAAATCCCCAGAAGTTCCATTGAGTCTCCAAAAAAATCCCCAAATTTTTGTTTTAAATCTGAAAAAATCCCCAAAAAATCCTAAAAAATTCCACAAAAAAACCCCAAAAAACACCCCCCAAAAAATCCCAAAAATTCCATTAAAAATCTCAAAAAAAATCCCCAAAAAATATTTTTAACATCCCAAAAAATGAAAAAATAAATCCTAAAAAATTCCACAAAAAAACCCAAAAAACACCCCCCAAAAAATCCCAAAAATTCCATTAAAAATCTCAAAAAAAATCCCCCAAAGGTTTTTTTTAATCTGAAAAAATCCCCCAAAAATTGAAAAAATAAATCCTAAAAAAATTCCACAAAAAAACCCCAAAAAATCCTAAAAAGTTCCATTAAAAATCTCCATTAAAAATCTCAAAAAGAAATCCCAAAAAAATGTTTTTAAAATCCCAAAAATTTAAAAAATAAATCCTAAGAAATTCCACAAAAAAACCCCAAAAAATCCCCCCCAAAAAAATTTTTAAAATGCCAAAAAATCAAAAAATAAAATCCCAAAAAATCCACAAAAGAAACCCCAAAAAATCCCAAAAAGTTCAATTAAAAATCTCCAAAAAATCCCCAAAAAATGTTTTTAAAATCCCAAAAAATCAAAAAATAAAATCCCAAAAAATCCACAAAAGACACCCCAAAAAATCCCAAAAAGTTCCAATAAAAATCTCAAAAAAATCTCCAAAAAATGTTTTTAAAATCCAAGAAAATTTTAAAAAAATCCTAAAAAATTACACAAAAAACCCCCAAAAAATCCCAAAAATTCCATTAAAATTCTCCAAAAAAATCCCCAAAAATGTTTCTAAAATCCCAAAAAAATTAAAAAATAAAATCCAAACAAATTCCACTAAAAACCTCTCAAAAATCCCCAAAATTCCATTAAAAATCTCGGAAAGAAATCCCCAAAAAATGTTTTTAAAATCCCAAAAAATTTTAAAAAAGTCCTAAAAAATTCCACCAAAAATCCCCCCAAAATCCCAAAAAGTTCCAATAAAAATCTCGAAAACAAATCCCCAAAAAATGTTTTTAAAATCCCAAAAAATCAAAAAATAAAGTCCCAAAAAATCCACAAAAGAAACCCCAAAAAATGCCAAAAAGTTCAATTAAAAATCTCCAAAAAATCCCCAAAAAATGTTTTTAAAATCAAAAAAAATTTTAAAAAAATCTTAAAAAATTCCACAAAAAAACCCCAAAAAACACCCCAAAAAATCCCAAAAAGTTCCATTAAAAATCTCCAAAAAATCCCCAAAAATGTTCTTAAAATCCCAAAAAATCAAAAAATAAAATCCCCAAAAAATCCACAAAAAACCCCAAAAAATCCGTTAAAAATCTCCAAAAAAATCCCCAAAAAATGTTTTTAAAATCCAAAAAATATTTTTAAAAAATCCTAAAAAATTCCACCAAAAAACCCCAAAAATCCCCAAAAAATCCATTAAAAATCTCCAAAAAATCCCCCAAAAATGTTTTTAAAATCCCAAAAAATCAAAAAATAAAATCCCAAAAAATCCCAAAAAGTTCCAATAAAAATCTCAAAAAATATCCCCCAAAAAATGTTTTTAAAATCCCAAAACATTTTAAAAAAGTCCTAAAAAATTCCACCAAAAATCCCCCAAAAATCCCCACAATTCCATTAAAAATCTCGAAAACAAATCCCCAAAAAATGTTTTTAAAATCCCAAAAAATCAAAAAATAAAATCCCAAAAAATCCACAAAAAACCCCAAAAATCCCCAAAAAATCCATAAAAAATCGCCAAAAAAATCCCCCAAAAATGTTTTTAAAATCCCAAAAAATCAAAAAATAAAATCCCAAAAAATCCCAGAAAGTTCCAATAAAAATCTCAAAAAAAATCCCCCAAAAAATGTTTTTAAAATCCCAAAACATTTTAAAAAAGTCCTAAAAAATTCCACCAAAAATCCCCCAAAAATCCGAAAAATTCCATTAAAAATCTCAAAAAGACATCCCCAAAAAATGTTTTTAAAATCCCAAAAAATCAAAAAATAAAATCCCAAAAAATCCACAAAAGACACCCCAAAAAATCCCAGAAAGTTCAATTAAAAATCTCAAAAAAATCCCCAAAAAATGTTTTTAAAATCCCCAAAAATTAAAAAGTAAATCCTAAAAAATTCCACCAAAAACCCCCCAAAATCCCCAAAATTCCATTAAAAATCTCGAAAACAAACCCCCAAAAAATGTTTTTAAAATCCCAAAAAATCAAAAAATAAAATCCCAAAAAATCCACAAAAAACCCCAAAAAATCCATTAAAAATCTCCAAAAAAATCCCCAAAAAATGTTTTTAAAATCCAAAAAAATTTTAAAAAAATCCTAAAAAATTCCACAAAAAAACCCCAAAAATCCCCAAAATTCCATTAAAAATCTCCAAAAAATCCCCCAAAAATGTTGTTAAATTCCCAAAAAATCAAAAAATAAAATCCCAAAAAATCCCAGAAAGTTCCAATAAAAATCTCAAAAAAAATCCCCCAAAAAATGTTTTTAAAATCCCAAAAAATTTTAAAAAAGTCCTAAAAAATTCCACCAAAACCCCCCAAAAATCCGAAAAATTCCATTAAAAATCTCAAAAAGACATCCCCAAAAAATGTTTTTAAAATCCCAAAAAAATCAAAAAATAAAATCCCAAAAAATCCACAAAAAAAACCCCAAAAAATCCCAAAAAGTTCAATTAAAAATCTCCAAAAAATCCCAAAAAAATGTTTTTAAAATCCAAAAAAAATTTTTAAAAAATCCTAAAAAATTCCACCAAAAAACCCCATAAAGCAAACCCAAAAAATCCCCAAAATTCTATTAAAAATCTCGAAAAGAAATCCCCCAAAAATGTTTTTAAAATCCCAAAAAATTTTAAAAAAGTCCTAAAAAATTCCACCAAAAATCCCCCAAAAATCCCCAAAATTCCATTAAAAATCTCGAAAACAAATCCCCAAAAATGTTTTAAAAATCCCAAAAAATCAAAAAATAAAGTCCCAAAAAATCCACAAAAGAAACCCCAAAAAATCCCAAAAAGTTCAATTAAAAATCTCAAAAAAATCCCCAAAAAATGTTTTTAAAATCCCAAAAAATTTTAAAAAAGTCTTAAAAAATTCCACAAAAAAACCCCAAAAAACACCCCAAAAAATCCCAAAAAGTTCAATTAAAAATCTCCAAAAAATCCCCAAAAAATGTTTTTAAAATCCCCAAAAATTAAAAAGTAAATCCTAAAAAATTCCACCAAAAACCCCCCAAATCCCCAAAATTCCATTAAAAATCTCGAAAACAAACCCCCAAAAAATGTTTTTAAAATCCCAAAAAATCAAAAAATAAAATCCCAAAAAATCCCAGAAA
Source organism: Camarhynchus parvulus (assembly GCF_901933205.1). Classification (NCBI taxonomy): domain Eukaryota; kingdom Metazoa; phylum Chordata; class Aves; order Passeriformes; family Thraupidae; genus Camarhynchus; species Camarhynchus parvulus. The sequence goes on along the minus strand of NW_022148622.1, from coordinate 6,883 downwards.
GTTCCAATAAAAATCTCAAAAAAAATCCCCCAAAAAATGTTTTTAAAATCCCAAAAAATTGTAAAAAAGTCCTAAAAAATTCCACCAAAAACCCCCCAAAAATCCCCAAAATTCCATTAAAAATCTCAAAAAGACATCCCCAAAAAATGTTTTTAAAATCCCAAAAAAATCAAAAAATAAAATCCCAAAAAATCCACAAAAAAAACCCCAAAAAATCCCAAAAAGTTCAATTAAAAATCTCCAAAAAATCCCAAAAAAATGTTTTTAAAATCCAAAAAAAATTTTTAAAAAATCCTAAAAAATTCCACCAAAAAACCCCAAAAATCCCCAAAATTCCATTAAAAATCTCGAAAAGAAATCCCCCAAAAATGTTTTTAAAATCCCAAAAAATTTTAAAAAAGTCCTAAAAAATTCCACCAAAAATCCCCCAAAAATCCCCAAAATTCCATTAAAAATCTCGAAAACAAATCCCCAAAAAATGTTTTTAAAATCCCAAAAAATCAAAAAATAAAGTCCCAAAAAATCCACAAAAGAAACCCCAAAAAATCCCAAAAAGTTCAATTAAAAATCTCAAAAAATCCCCAAAAATGTTTTTTAAAATCAAAAAAAATTTTAAAAAATCTTAAAAATTCCACAAAAAATCCCAAAAACACCCCCAAAAATCCCAAAAAGTTCAATTAAAAATCTCCAAAAAATCCCCAAAAAATGTTTTTAAAATCCAAAAAAATTAAAAAGTAAATCCTAAAAAATTCCACCAAAAACCCCCCAAAATCCCCAAAAATCTCCAAAAAAATCTTGAAAAGAAATCCCCAAAAAATGTTTTTAAAATCCCAAAAAATCAAAAAATAAAATCCCCAAAAATCCACAAAAAACCCCAAAAAATCCATTAAAAATCTCCAAAAAAATCCCCAAAAAATGTTTTTAAAATCCAAAAAAATTTTTTAAAAATCCTAAAAAATTTCACCAAAAAACCCCAAAATTCCCCAAAAAATCCATTAAAAATCTCCAAAAAATCCCCAAAAAATGTTGTTAAAACCCCAAAAAATCAAAAAATAAAATCCCAAAAAATCCCAAAAAGTTCCAATAAAAATCTCAAAAAAAATCACCCAAAAAATGTTTTTAAAATCCCAAAAAATTTTAAAAAAGTCCTAAAAAATTCCACCAAAAACCCCCAAAAAATCCCCACAATTCCATTAAAAATCTCCAAAAAAATCCCCAAATTTTTGTTTGAAATCAGAAAAAATCCCCAAAAAATCCTTAAAAATTCCCCAAAAAATCCATTAAAAATCTCCAAAATTCCGCAAAAAATATTTTTAAAACCCCCAAAAAATTCAAAAACAATCCCATCCTAACAAACGCCCCAACCTTGGGGGATTTCCCCGTTTCTCGCCCCAAGGCTGGGCCGCCTCCGTCCTCTTCAACGGCCGAGTTCGCTCGGAGCTCGAGCGCTTCCGCACGCGGCGGACTCCTTCAGCCTGGGCGTGTGCAACGGCTGCCAGCTGATGGCCATGCTGGGATGGGTGGGGACAGGTGAGTGACACCTGTGGGTCACCCCAATGTCACCTGTGTCACCTCAATGTCACCTGTGTCACCTGTGTCACCTGTGTGTCACCCCAATGTCACCTGTGTCACCTGTGTCACCTGTGTGACACCTTCAGCCTGGGCGTGTGCAACGGCTGCCAGCTGATGGCGCTGCTCGGATGGGTGGGGACAGGTGAGTGACACCTGTGGGTCACCCTAATGTCACCTGTGTCACCTGTGTCACCCCAATGTCACCTGTGTCACCTGTGTCACACCCGGCCCATGGGGACTCCTTCAGCCTGGGCGTGTGCAACGGCTGCCAGCTGATGGCGCTGCTCGGATGGGTGGGGACAGGTGAGTGACACCTGTGGGTCACCTGGGTCACCTGGGTCACCTGGGTCACCTGTCACCTTTGTGTGTCACCTGTGTCACCCCAATGTCACCTGTGTCACCTGGGTCACCTCAATGTCACCTGTGTCACCCCGATGTCACCTGTGTGTCACCTGTGTCACCTGTGTCACCCCAATGTCACCTGTGTCACCTGTGTGTCACCTGTGTCACCTCAATGTCACCTGTGTGTCACCTGTGTGTCACCTGTGTGTCACCTGTGTGTCACCTGTGTCACCTGTGTCACCCCAATGTCACCTGTGTCACCTGTGTCACCTGTCACCTTTGTGTGTCACCTGTGTCACCTCAATGTCACCTGTGTCACCTGTCACCTTTGTGTGTCACCTGTGTCACCTCAATGTCACCTGTGTCACCTGTGTCACCCCAATGTCACCTGTGTGACACCTTCAGCCTGGGCGTGTGCAACGGCTGCCAGCTGATGGCGCTGCTCGGATGGGTGGGGACAGGTGAGTGACACCTGTGGGTCACCTGTGTCACCTCAATGTCACCTGTGTCACCTGTGTGTCACCTGTGGGTCACCTGTCACCTTTGTGTGTCGCCCCAATGTCACCTGTGTCACCTGTGTGTCACCTGTGGGTCACCTGTCACCTTTGTGTGTCACCTGTGTCACACCAATGTCACCTGTGTCACCTGTGTCACTGAGAGCATCTCCATCTGATGGTGTCACCTGTGCCACCTGTGTCACCTCAATGTCACCCCAATGTCACCCCAATGTCACCTGTGTGTCACCTGTGTCACCCCAATGTCACCTGTGTCACCCCAATGTCACCTGTGTCACCTGTGTCACCTGTGTCACCTCAATGTCACCTGTGTCACAGGGGTCACCTCAATGTCACTGGTGTTACCTGTGTCACCCCAATGTCCCCTCAATGTCACCCCAATGTCCCCTCAATGTCCCCTCAATGTCACCTAAATGTCACCTGTGTCACCTGTGTGTGTCGCCCCAATGTCCCCTCAATGTCACCTGTGTCACCTGTGTGTGTCGCCCCAATGTCCCCTCAATGTCACCTGTGTCATCTGTGTCCCCTCGCTGTCCCTGTGATGTCCCCCAACCCCTGGTGACCCCTTGGTGACACTCTGGTGACATTCCCGTGACAGGTGACAGCCCCGTGGTCCTGGTGGAGGTGATGGTGTCCCCAAAATTGTCCCCAAACATGTCCCCAACTTTGTCCCCTTGGGGTTCCTGTCCCCGGGCTGTCCCCTCGATGTCCCCAAGCCCTGGTGGCACTTTGGTGACCCTCGGTGCCATGTCCCGTCACAGGTGACACCTCCCCGGTGGCCCTGTCCCCACCATGGCCCTGGATGTCCCCAAGGTGTCCCCAGCAGTGTCCCCAACTCTGTCCCTTTGGGGTTCCTGTCCCCAAGGTGTCCCCTGACTGTGTCCACCCCCTTGGTGACACTCTGGTGACATTGCCGTGACAGGTGACAGCCCCAAGGTCCAAGTGGGGGTGGTGGTGTCCCCAAAAGTGTCCCCAAGGTGTCCCCAAGGTGTCCCCAACTTTGTCCCTTTGGGGTTCCTGTCCCCAAGTTGTCCCCTCAATGTCCCCTCAATGCCACCGCCCTGGTGACACTTTGGTGACCCTCGGTGCCATGTCCCGTCACAGGTGACAGCCCCAGTGGTGGCCCTGTCCCCGCGGTGGCCCTGGATGTCCCCAGGGTGTCCCCAAGCCCTGGTGACCCCCTGGTGACCCTTTGGTGACATTTCCCGTCACAGGTGACACCTCCCTGGGCCCTGTGCCCGTGGTGTCCCAGGGCTGTCCCCAAGGTGTCCCCTCAATGTCCCCTCAATGCCACCGCCCTGGTGACACTTTGGTGACATTTCCCATCACAGGTGACAGCCCCGGTGGCCCTGTCCCCACCATGGCCCTGGATGTCCCCAAGGTGTCCCCAACTTTGTCCCTTTGGGGTTTCCCTTTGGGGTTTCTGTCCCGGGACTGTCCCCAAGGTGTCCCCTCAATGTCCCCTCAATGCCACCGCCCTGGTGACCCCCTGGTGACACTTTGGTGACATTTCCCGTCACAGGTGACAGCCCCAGTGTCCCTGTCCCCGCAGTGGCCCTGGATGTCCCCAAGGTGTCCCCAGCAGTGTCCCCAACTCTGTCCCTTTGGGGTTCCTGTCCCCAAGGTGTCCCCTGACTGTGTCCACCCCCTTGGTGACACTCTGGTGACATTCCCGTGACAGGTGACAGCCCCGCGGTCCTGGTGGCGGTGGCCGTGTCCTCAGAAGTGTCCCCAAGGTGTCCCCAAGGTGTCCCCAACTTTGTCCCTTTGGGGTTTCCCTTTGGGGTTCCTGTCCCAGGGCTGTCCCCAAGGTGTCCCCAACCCCTGGTGACACTTTGGTGCCATGTCCCGTCACAGGTGACAGCCCCGGTGGCCCTGTCCCCACCATGGCCCTGGATGTCCCCAAGGTGTCCCCAACTTTGTGCCTTTGGGGTTTCCCTTTGGGGTTGCTGTCCCGGGACTGTCCCCAAGGTGTCCCCTCAATGTCCCCTCAATGCCACCGCCCTGGTGGCACTTTGGTGACATTTCCCATCACAGGTGACACCTCCCCGGGCCCTGTCCCCGCGGTGTCCCAGGGCTGTCCCCAAGGTGTCCCCAAGCCCTGGTGACCCCCTGGTGACACTTTGGTGCCATGTCCCGTCACAGGTGACAGCCCCGGTGGCCCTGTCCCCGCGGTGGCCCTGGGCTGTCCCCGCGGTGTCCCCACCCCCTGGTGACCCCCTGGTGACCCTTTGGTGACATTTCCCATGACAGGTGACAGCCCCGGTGGTGGCCCTGTCCCCGCGGTGGCCCTGGATGTCCCCAAGGTGTCCCCAACTTTGTCCCTTTGGGGTTTCCCTTTGGGGTTCCTGTCCTGGGACTGTCCCCAAGGTGTCCCCTCAATGTCCCCTCAATGCCACCGCCCTGGTGACCCCCTGGTGACACTTTGGTGACATTTCCCGTCACAGGTGACAGCCCCAGTGTCCCTGTCCCCGCAGTGGCCCTGGATGTCCCCAAGGTGTCCCCAGCAGTGTCCCCAACTCTGTCCCTTTGGGGTTCCTGTCCCCAAGGTGTCCCCTGACTGTGTCCACCCCCTTGGTGACACTCTGGTGACATTGCCGTGACAGGTGACAGCCCCAAGGTCCTGGTGGGCGTGGCTGTGTCCCCTCAGAAGTGTCCCCAAGGTGTCCCCAAGGTGTCCCCAACTTTGTCCCTTTGGGGTTTCCTTTGGGGTTCCTGTCCCAGGGCTGTCCCAAGGTGTCCCCAACCCCTGTGACACTTTGGTGCCATGTCCCGTCACAGGTGACAGCCCCGGTGGCCCTGTCCCCACCATGGCCCTGGATGTCCCCAAGGTGTCCCCAACTTTGTCCCTTTGGGGTTTCCCTTTGGGGTTGCTGTCCCGGGACTGTCCCCAAGGTGTCCCCTCAATGTCCCCTCAATGCCACCGCCCTGGTGGCACTTTGGTGACATTTCCCATCACAGGTGACACCTCCCCGGGCCCTGTCCCCGCGGTGTCCCAGGGCTGTCCCCAAGGTGTCCCCAAGCCCTGGTGACCCCCTGGTGACACTTTGGTGCCATGTCCCGTCACAGGTGACAGCCCCGGTGGCCCTGTCCCCGCGGTGGCCCTGGATGTCCCCAAGGTGTCCCCAGACGTGTCCCCAACTTTGTCCCTTTGGGGTTTCCCTTTGGGGTTTCTGTCCCAGGGCTGTCCCCAAGGTGTCCCCAACCCCTGGTGACACTTTGGTGCCATGTCCCGTCACAGGTGACAGCCCCGGTGGCCCTGTCCCCGCGGTGGCCCTGGATGTCCCCAAGGTGTCCCCAACTTTGTCCCTTTGGGGTTTCCCTTTGGGGTTCCTGTCCTCGGACTGTCCCCAAGGTGTCCCCTCAATGTCCCCTCAATGCCACCGCCCTGGTGGCACTTTGGTGACACTCTGGTGCCATGTCCCGTCACAGGTGACAGCCCCGGTGGTGGCCCTGTCCCCGCGGTGGCCCTGGAGCGGAACGCGTCCGGCCGCTTCGAGTCGCGCTTCGTCACCGTGCGCGTGGAGCCGGGCCCGGCGCTGATGCTGCGCGGCATGGAGGGGGCGCGGCTGGGGGTGTGGGTGGCACACGGAGAGGGTAACTGGTTATACTGGTTATACTGGTTATACTGGTTATACTGGTTATACTGGGGCATGGAGGGGGCGCGGCTGGGGGTGTGGGTGGCGCACGGAGAGGGTAACTGGTTATACTGGGGATACTGGTTATACTGGTTATACTGGTTATACTGGTTTTACTGGTTATACTGGTTATACTGGTTATACTGGTTATACTGGTTATACTGGGGCATGGAGGGGGCGCGGCTGGGGGTGTGGGTGGCTGACGGGTAGGTAACTGGTTATACTGGGAGTACTGGGAGTACTGGGGATACTGGTTATACTGGTTATACCTGGGAGTACTGGTTATATGCTGGCATGGAGGGGGCTGCTGGGGTGTGGGTGAGCGACGGGGAAGGTAAAACTGGTTATACTGGTTATACTGGTTATACTGGGGCATGGAGGGGGCCTGCTGGGGTGTTGGGTGGCGCATGGGGAAGGTAACTGGTTATACTGGTTATACTGGTTATACTGGGGCATGGAGGGGGCGCGGCTGGGGGTGTGTGGGTGGCGCATGGAGAGGGTAACTGGTTATACTGGGAGTACTGGTTATACTGGGGATACTGGTTATACTGGGGATACTGGTTATACTGGTTATACTGGGGCATGGAGGGGGCGCGGCTGGGGGTGTGGGTGGCACACGGGGAAGGTAACTGGTTATACTGGGAGTACTGGTTATACTGGGGATACTGGGAGGGCACTGGTTATACTGGGGATACTGGTTATACTGGTTATACTGGTTATACTGGTCCTATACTGGGGGCATGGAGGGACAAGGCTGGGAGTGTGGGTGGTCGCATGGGAAGGTAAACCTGGTTATACTGGGAGTTACTGGTTATA